>NW_020273228.1:0-3105 GCF_003268045.1 Sipha flava
GTAACCCAACACAGGTTGTTTGGCAACATCAAATTTCTAAGCAAAAACCTACAGTAAAAACAGAAACTATAGTTGTTGAATCAATATCTATTGTTATTAGGTCAGATTAAAATGAAGTTTAAAAATATATAAAGGATATTAACAATATTTTTATGGCAAGAAGAAAAAAAAATTAAACAATTTATAAAAATTTAATAAAACTGATCTAAGATTATTGAAAATTGCCCGTTTTATTTTTAAAATTAAATTGATAACCTTATGTAATCTTCAGGTTATTTAATATATTTTTAATAATATTTATTTATTGGTGAAAAGATAAAGGTTTTATTTTGAAAAAAAAAGCTCAGTAAAGTTACGTCTAAGTACAAATATAGAGGATTTCCAACAATAAATCACTCTCACAATGAAATGTAAAACCAAGAAAATTACATATTTACTATATTTCCTCTTTATTCTTTATGTACCAAAACATTTTTATAAAACAATTGGAAATTAAAATAATAATAAATATAATCATAAAAAAAGTTGTTTTTAGTAAAAAAAAAAAAAAAGAGATAAGCCAATGAAAAATACATTGTTTATGATGACACACAAAAATAAATTTAAAAAGAATATAAAATAATAAAGAAATTTCCTGAAAATACTTAAACGATTAGGAATTACTACTATTATAAAAAAAGGAAATACATAAATTCATCATCAACTAGTATGCTCCATAAAATCTTGACGCATAAGCTGCTTGTGCCCTTACTATCTTATCATATTTATTACGGTCATGGCTGTAAACATACAAAAAAATAAAAATATTAAAATATTGATTAAGACATTAGAAGTTAATTTATTTGAGGTAATGTAATAGGCAACCTCATAAAATTGTGGACTCAGATATAAACTTAATTATATTTGTTAAATATGATTTTTTTAAGTATTACTATATTATTATTATTATTTTGTAATTTTAATTACAGATTATTATCGATTACAACATATTAGGAAATATAATGTTTCTAATTGCTTGTCAATACAGAATACTTTTAAAATCAATAATAAACCACATACTATGGTTATTAGTACTATTTTAAAAATATAAAAAAAATTTACAACTACCAATAGTAATAATGTGCCTTCCGCTGCACTGGATAGTTGATGTTTGGTTCACATAGAAGTTGTTGAATACTTAACAGAATTTGTTTGATTGTTATGGAGGAATTCCAACCACCATACTGATCCAATAATGGTAAACAAACGTTTCCTAGTCATAAATAAAAATATAGTAATTTTGACTGTAAATTAATTATTACTCAAATATATTTAAAAGCAATGATTAATCATCACATTTTAGAAACGATTTCAAGCAAAAACTACTGAAATACATGTACTTATGTTAACATTAAAGATCAATTAATAAAAATAATACATTTTATCAGTTACCAAAAATGATTTTGTATAAACTATTGATAAATACTAAGTTACATTTTTTTTAAATAGATCGTCATTATTTAAAACATAATTATTAAAGTATTCATTATATAATCTAAAAAAACTTTAACATAAAATAAAAAAATTGAGTTAAATAATATATTATAATTTTTTAATATTTTTAGGAGGACGTGTGGAGCAATAATGAGCCTTAATGACCTATAAAAGCTGATAATAATAATAACAGTAATAATCCTAAATGTTTAGCAATAATATTAGAATATTATTATTGAAGAAATGTAAATAAAAATTATAATTAAAACTGTACTTACCAGATGGGTAAACGTTTGGATGAAAGAATTGAGACGGAAACATGCACTTAGGTGGACTTAATGGATATGAATCTTTGAAGAACATACGCAATGAAAAAACACCACCTTCCCAAGGAGTCTGAAAAATTGATTTTAAGTAATTGCTTTAAATTAAATAAATTCACGAAATATTTAAATTCAACAAGTTAGTATAATTTTTTAAATCAAATTATTTATTTTGAGATTAAAAGATTTATTATGCAGCTGAGTTATAAATAAATACAAATATTTCCCATAAATAATTTACAAATAGATGTTATAAAAGTTCATAGTTTACATCATGTACGTTAAGCCTTATAATATTAACTAATCCATATAGATCACTATATTTTAACTTCTATATCGGTACAAATGTTAAGTTCAAGAATATTGAATAGGTTAGATTATATTATTTGTCAACAAAAATATTTTTCCAGAGCGTTCAATAGATAAAAATTTATTTTATTTATTTTTTATTTACCATAAAATATTTTTCTATTTATGGTTTTTTTATGCCTGGTTTCCAAGACTGAAATTGTTGAAAATTATTATTTTCCTGGTGAGTAAACAGATTAATTACTCCAACATTTAGTATATAAGACAAGTATATCAATAGAACAGCTCATGTCAGATTTAATAATTGTTTTGAAGGATAAACAGATAACGATTAATTGTGGAAGTTAATAAATTGTAGAAACCCAACTATAGATATCAAAAATGTAATATAACTGCTAAGAAATTGTTATCTGTTATAAACGAAAAACATTGTAAGACAGCTAATCTGTCATATACTATTATCAAATATAATTAATACTTACATTCTTCTTTCCTGGTATGAAGCACTGCCAAATCATTAGATTCAATGTGCCATCTCTGTTTTTACTCGGTTTAGCCATAAATCTCTAAAACCATAAATTTGTAAAGTAGTAATTTGTACAAACACTTTTCTAATTTAGTATTCTTTTAGAAAATTATTTTATAATTTATTAAAATTAAAATATATTATAATTTCATGGAATACATTTGTTAGATTTATCTATGTTTTAAGTAGTAATCAATTGAAATTTCAGACCCATTACAAATTGTTTCTCCAGAGCGCTTGTTCAACTATAGTCTAAGGATGGTAATTGTAATGGATCTAAAATGTCAGCATACTACTGACAACATGGATATACTAGAAAAGATAATATTATAATAATCGATGAAAAGTTATAAAAATGAAAATTGTTATTTGATAAATTGTTTTAATATATATTTAAAACATTTATAATATAATTGATAATTTATATAGCATCATTTACATAAGGGTGATTAAGTCGCCATTGTTTTCTCTCTT
>NW_020273229.1:0-4453 GCF_003268045.1 Sipha flava
AATAAAATATATATAAAACAAAAAGATGAAAATAAATATAAATAAATTATTGTTTAGCTTTTGTTGTTGAAGTTAGACGAAATTCCTTTTTGTTTACTATATATTTTTCTAGGTTATGTTATTTTATAAATAAAGTACCTTTTTTTCAGCTATTAAAACACGTTTTTTCTTTTTTTAATCAATATGTTATGGGCCCAGTCACCCAATCCTGGTTATGTAATTATATATAAAAAAAAAAAAAAAAAAAAAACGTGTTTTTCGGTTGTTGCTAAAGTTTCATTTTTTTTTTTTGAAATGGATGATGACAAATTTCAAGTACCGCTATTCAATGGAAAGAATTTTTCCAATTGGAAGTTTCGGTTGGAAGTATTACTCGAAGAACAAGAACTTTTGATTTTCGTCACGGAAGAACCAACAACTGAGAAAGACAAAAAGAGACAACTAAAATGTAAGTCTTTAATTATTCAGAGAATTGCTGATAGTCATTTGGAATACGTGAAAGACAAAAAGTCGGCAAAGGAAATCTGGGACACTCTAAAAAAAAAAACTTTTGAACGGAAAGGTGTTGCTAGTCGCCTTCATTTGATCAAAAAATTGCTGACAATGAAATCTGATGAAAAAAGATTCACTGGAAGCACATTTTCTATTATTTGAAAATCGTGTACGTGAGCTTCAAGGATCTGGACAGCAAATGGACAAATCATTTGTTATAAGTATGCTGTTGTTAACTTTACCTCAATCATATGATAGCATAGTTATTGCATTGGAAACTATGAGTAATGATAAACAAACATTAAATTTTGTTAAGAGTAAATTATTGGATATTGAACTACAGAAAACAGATAATAACAAAAGAGTTAAGGAAGTATCTGGAGCAGCTTTTTCTGGAAATGCAAATAAATACCCAATTAAAAACCCCAGTTTTCAATTCAAATGCTACAACTGTGGGCGAATAGGTCATAAACGTTCTAATTGTCGTGTAAAGACACAAAAGCCTAAAATTCAACAGAAAACAAGTAGAGCAAATCATACTGAGGAAGTTAGTAGTGCAAAAGAAGACATCGCTTTTCATACTCAAGTTGCAGCCACCGTGAATGGGAATTTATCAAGTTCAAATACGATATGTTGGTACTTGGACTCCGGAGCATCAGACCACATGGTAAATAGTAAAGATTTTTTACAGAAATTATAGAATTGGAACAACCTATAAAAATTGCTGTGGCCAAACAAAAGGAAATGCTCTACGCCAAATACTCAGGTACAATCCATGTATTCTCTAATGTTGCAAGTGTTGTTAAAAAAAATTATTTTTAGAAATGTACTTTTTGTACCGGATTTGTTGCATAATTTATTTTCTGTTGGAAAAAATTGAAAAGAAAGGAATGTAAATAACATTTTACAATGCCAACATTTTAATACAACAGAATGATAATTTAGTTGCTATGGGTGAAAGGAATGACAAAATGTATCAAATTAATTTTAATATGTATAATATGCATGATTCAGCTAATGCTACTTTAGTTATTGGGGGAAATGCAAACTTGTGGCATCAAAGACTTGGTCATTTATGTAAATCAAACTTGTCTAGATTAATCAAAGAGAAAACGGTTGACGGAATTGACATTTCTACCAAGGACATAGATAGATATAACATAGATAGAACTTGATGTTGTGTGTGAATCATGTGTAGGAGGTAAACAAACAAGACGTCCATTTAAGGAAAGATTGCTGCAATGGTCCAGTCGCCCTTTAGAACTTAAACATACGGATGTTTGTGGTCCAATATCTCCTGCGACATGGGATAACAAAAGGTACATTTTAACGTTAATTGATGACTTCACCCACTTTACGATGATTTATCTTTTATCAAAAAGAAGTGAAGTATTAGAATATGTTATGCAATATGAGGCTTATGTAACATCAAAACATAACTATAAAATATCGCATATAAGATGTGATAATGGAGGAGAATATACCTCCAAGGTTTTTAAAGAATTTTGTGTTACTAAGGGTATACAAATTCAATACACAACGGTATATACACCACAATTGAATGGAGTAGCTGAACGCAAGAACAGAACCCTGTTAAAAGCCCGCTGTGTAATACTACATTCTGGTGTTAACAAAAAAATTATGGGGAGAAGCAATTTTATCATCTACCTATGTAACAAACAGAAATCCTTGTCGTTCATTACAATGTAACAAAACTCCAGCAGAGTTGTGGACAAATAAAAGGGTAAATCTTTCTAAATTAAAAGTTTTTTGGTTGTGAAGTTTTTGTTCACATTCCTGAGGAAAAGAGAACAAAGTTAGATTCAAAAACAAAGAAATGTATTATGGTTGGTTACAACATAAATGGTTATAGACTTTGGAGTGAAGATGAAAATAAAATAGTTGTATCAAGAGATGTAATATTTAATGAAAATAAATTTCCAGAACAAACAAGTATTGAAGATACACACATTATTGATAAAATTAAATGACCAGAACCAAATTATGTAACTCAAGATATAGAGAGAACAACTATGAATGAAGAACAACCACCCAAAATTTCAAGATTAAGAAAAAACACCAATATGGCATGAAGACTATGATTTTAGTGCATTGGCACTGAATGCAGATACCTTGATTGATGATTTACCGTATGACTATAATTCAATTATAGGTCGACATGACGAAAAACTATGGTTAAATGCAATTGATGAAGAACTTCAGTCGTTAAATAAAAATAACACATGGGAATTAATACAACTACCTGCCGGACGAAAACCTATAGACAGTAAATGGGTTTTCAAAATTATAAGAGACAACGAAGGAAACATCCTGAAATATAAGACTAGATTAGTGGCAAGAGGTTTTCTTCAAAAAATATGGAGTTGATTTTAGTGACACATATGCTCCTGTTGCAAAGCTTACAACTGTCCGAACTATACTGGCACTCATAAATGAAAATTCATTATGTGTTCATCAAATGGATGTGAAGACTGCATTTTTGAACGGGTACCTCAATGAAGAAATTTACATGGTGTTACCAGGTGGATTCAAAAGTAATGAAGACACAAAAATTGTATGTAAACTAAATAAATCTCTATATGGACTGAAACAGGCAAGTAAGTGTTGAAATGAAAGATTTCATACATATATTACCAAACTAGGTTTCAAGAGATCCGACAATGATTATTGATTGTATTCTCGGTCTGACACTGATGACATTTTGAGTTATCTTATTCTATATGTTGATGATATATTAATTATCAGTAAACACTTACATGAAGTAAATAAAATTAAAGATAATTTCATGAAGGATTTTGAAATGACTGATGGCGGTGAATTGAATTTCTTTCTTGGCATTCATATAGAAAGAAATCATGACACTTTAAAAATTGATCAAATACAGTATTTGAAAAATGTATTAAAAAAATTTAATATGGAAGATTGCCATCCAATATTAACTCCAATAGAACACAAATTAAATCTAACTTATAAAAAAAAATGATGAAATTTGTGACAAACCATATAAACAATTGATTGGCTGTTTGATGTATGCAATGCTTGGAACAAGACCAGACCTGTGTCATGCTGTTAGTTATTTTAGCAGATATCAATGTCATCCGACTGAACAACATAGGGTGCATCTGAAACGTGTTCTACGTTATATCAAAGGTAGTCTTGATTACAAACTTTGTTATAAGAAAAACATGAATATGCCTCAAATTTTGTCTGCATATATTGATGCTGATTGGGGTAATGACATCAACGATCGCCGATCTACAACAGGATATCTGCTTAAACTTTATGGTTGCACAATATCATGGTGTTCTAGAAAACAACAAACAGTTGCAATCTCGTCAACAGAATCTGAGTACATGGCTGTGAGTGATGCGATATGTGAAATACTATGGATAAGAAGTCTTATATCATTTTTAAACTTAGATGTAAGTGAACCTACACTACTCTATGAAGATAATCAAAGCTGCATAAAGTTAACATCAAACTCTGAATACCATAAACGTACCAAACACATTGATATAAAACACCACTACATTCGAGAAAAAAGTCAAAGACGGAACGGTACAGTTAAAATACATTCATACAACTGATCAAGAAGCTGATATGCTGACAAAGTCCCTGCCAACAAGTAAATTTAAGAATAATTTGTTAAAAATTGGATTACACATTTAATATTTTTGTTGTTGTTTATATTATATTATTAAGTTATTTTTTATACTGGAATTGAAGGGGAGTGTTGAAGTTAGACGCAATTCCTTTTTGTTTACTATATATTTTTCTAGGTTATGTTATTTTATAAATAAAGTACCTTTTTTTCAGTTATTAAAACACGTTTTTTCTTTTTTAAATCAATATTAATTAGTTATTAGCCTATAACATACACATTAATTCAATATCCGGATTGGACTTCATCATAATCAGTTAAAATTTTTATAATAATTAT
>NW_020273230.1:0-4876 GCF_003268045.1 Sipha flava
GAAGCGTATGGCCATTTTGAATAACATTCGTAATTCTTTTGCGGGAATCTAATTCCAATAGGGCATCTGATATATATAGTGACCTGATGTTTTTATATTGATGGTAAACAATAGATTCTTTGGTTATATTATGTACGTCATAGGAGGTGTCGAGTTTGATTTCTTTGTCCACTTCGCTCGAAAGACAGCGAAACGATTAGGCGAAACTAATGGTTTAGTGTTTTTCCCCGTATGGCTTGGAGAATTATGCTATGATAGCAGCGACCGTTTGGGTTTGGTAGTAAACGGAGAGGGTATCTTGTCCATCTTGAAAGTGAAGTCGCATAAATACGATATGTAATACCGTGAATACTCGTATAAAACCGTAAACTGAACTAACTAACTTAACTTAAATAAACTAATAAAGTAACTTTAATTAAAATTGCGGTTACGGAACGGGCAAATTATAATCGCACTGACATGCGACCGTGTTACAAGTCAATATCAGACTGATCGATCTAATACTTATTAATTACTATTAAAATGGCATGATAAATTACTTCGTTCACCGTTGATGATTTAAAATTACTCCGTTTTTTAAATTGTACAGTCCCAATTGTCTCCGAAGTCTTCAAAATTGGCAAAGCTGGAAATGAATGATTGTAGTTGTTGCCATTACTCATAGCATCTCCTGCAATCGGTTGGTTAGACACCATTGATACATTATTCATCATTGTAATTGATTTTCTAGACAGGTACTTTTCTGAAACAAAATCTGATAACTAAAATCAGAATGCGAATGAATAAATAAATTTAATTCGTTCGAATTCGATATCGATGTTCAACCAGTATAATATTTCAGAAAGTGATGTGATACGTCTTATAAATCAACTAAATATTCTTCTATAACTATAAACAACTAACAAACTAAATTACCAATAGTTACAAATATGCAAAATATAATTTTATATCGATTAATAACGACTAATACAATTTTTATAAGTCTGTAATATCAAACGATAATCGATCGAAAAAATAAAATTTCATATAAAAATCAAAAATGTATTTAAATATTAAAAAGTGCATTTTCGCATATAGACCTCTTAATACACGTGAATTCCGTGACACGTGCTTTAAGAGCTCTATTTACATATGTACTTGTATATTTTTAGTCATGTATGTATTTAAATATTGTTTAGTTTCAAAAGTGATCTAATGGCGAGTAGAAGTGCTGTTATTTTTAAATTTTTAACGGGACTGTTAAATGGATCGAACAAAATAGGAGTACTTATATTGTTTGCGATATGCTTCGTAAAGAAATCTTAGGAAAGGAGCAAGAGGCATTTAAAAAAAAAATTAAGGGTTCGACAATGGATTAGTAGAAAAAATAGTGTTTGCGCATCAGCTTGTTTTGATTTAAGAAATCACATTGATCACGTGGTTCACTATTCGTGTTCGGGAATAAACTGGCCTAAAATTACCTAATTGCATTCAACTTCTGTCCGACGTGTTGGACTGCATGCAAGAGCTTGCTTTACGTACTATAAACGTTCACGTTTGTTCAATTTTGTTCTTGCACGAGTAAAAACAAGCATGAAAGAGCATACAAGTGATTTCAATAGTGTGAATCCGGTAAAATGCTTTATTTTTAACTTTTAAAATTCACATACGTATTGAGTAAATAAAGCTAAAATACACTATCGGCGGACGGCGATTGTCGTATAGATAAGCAATAAATGTACTTATGCATAGCGGTCGTTTGACGTTTATTAAATATTTTACAACGAACAATTCTGCAAAATGTTTAAATTTTACCAAAATATGGTATGTACACTAAAAATTTGTTTGAACCGGGACGATAAACATTATTTTTTTTACGAATCGGAACGCTGAAAAAAAATTTTTCGTGGACCATTTCGAGCCCTGTTTGTTTCTATAAAGACTATTTAGTTATTGTAATTAGAAAAATGAATTCCAAATATAAAATGAATACTAAAATTCGTTTATCGAAAAGAAAAAAAAACACAAAAGGTTTCATAAAGGGAATAAGAGACCACCATGAACCAAAATAATAGAAATAATAGTACAAATTACATTGCACACTGCAAACTATTTGCAGCTATTTTTTTTTTTTTTTTAATTAATCAAAACGTGGGTACCTAATTTTTGATAACTACAATAATTGTAGTACACCATATTTGATGAATAATTCATCAAATATGGTATACTGCGATAACGATTGCAATGAACGACTACCTGGATGATGATGCGGAAAGAAGTGGTAGCCGCATTGACGCCACCACACACTAATAATCGTTTACAATTAATACATAGACCTAGGGTAGCGACGATGTGATTAGAAATTGCTCCTTAAATAAATGCTAAAGGGAGGCCTCTTAATAGATAGAAATAGTAAGTCATCAATCGTTAGTTGAAGGACTAAAAAATGACAAATAGATAGTAAATATTATTAAAAATGTCTTTTATATACTCCAACTTTTAAACTACATATGAATCATTAACAATTATAAATTAAATTATATAACATAATAAAAACATTTGATTTTTTTTTTTTTTCAATAAAATTTCTTTTCGATACACATAATTTTCAATAAAACAAAAATAATAATTAAAATGAAAGTATAAATCATCACATTTTACAACATTTTGTTCCCCATAACATACAATTTTCATTTACTAGACATTACAAGACAAGTATTTATTTGATTTCGGTCAACGTCTCTGCGAGAATTTTCTCAAGTTTACGAGAATCTGCTGCAAAATTTCTTATGCCTTCAGACAACTTATCATTGGCCATTTTGTCTTCGTTCATTTCCCAGCGGAATTTGGCTTCATTAATCTCAATTTTTTCCAAATCTGAAGCTTTTCCTAAACAAAAAGTTTATTATGCTCATTAAATTAAATATAAGTATTAATAGACAAAGTAAAATTAATGTTTACCATTCTTTACAGTCAAATATTCTGTGAGTGGCTCATTGGACAGTTCCAATTCCTCAAGTAACTTTGGACTGATAGTTAACAAATCACATCCAGCCAATGCTTTGATTTCACCTAATACACATAGTTACAATTGTTAAAAACTGTGATACTTAATAAAAATATATATTTTATTAATTTACCAATATTACGGAATGATGCACCCATCACAACTGTTTTATAGTTGAATTTTTTAAAATAATTATATATCTTGGTTACTGATTGGACACCTGGATCTTTTAAGGGTTCAAAACTTTTGTTATTTGTGTTTGCTACATGCCTAAAAAAAAAAAATTAAAATTACAAATCTACAAAAATAAATAAGAAATCTTCTAATTTACCAATCTAAAATACGACCCACAAATGGAGATATTAATGTAACATCAGACTCAGCACAAGCAATGGCTTGATAAAGAGAGAATAATAAAGTTAAGTTACAATGTATACCATGTTCTTGTTCCAAAACTCTGAAAGCAATTTGAAACAAATATTTATAGTAAGTAATTTATTTATCAATAATAATTAGTATCTAAAATACTATTTCTGCTATGCTTACTTAGCTGCTTGAATACCCTCCCAAGTAGAAGCTAACTTAATTAATATACGTTCTTTGGGAATTCCAGCTTTTTCGTACATTTTTATGTACTTGATAGCTTTAGCAATACTTGCTTCTTTGTTAAAAGATAATCTGAAATGTATAAAAATAATTAAAACAATATCAATAATACATTTTATTCTAAAACATACCTAGCATCTACTTCTGTAGACACTCGTCCAGGAATCAAAGACAAAATTTCAGTACCAAATAACACAACAAGATGATCCATTGCTTCCTCAATTTGTTCTTCAAGTGTCCTATCATTAGTAAATTTTACATGCTTTAAAAATGATATATTGGGTTTTTAACTTATTATAAATAATAAATTTACAAATTACCAAAAAAATATTTTAAATTAACAATTAACATTACTTTTCATAATGTAGAAATAAATTAATATTATTGTCTAAAGAAATGTATTTTGTTTTCACTTGTGCATTGAGTTATGAAATGATAACTTTCAGTTAAATTTATTGTGTAAATTTTACTTTACATACAATAAATAAGTACTTAAAACAAAAAGACTCAATTTTATTTCTAAATTCTAAACAGATACTTAATTTATTCCAAATCATGTAATTTTTATTTTACATAAAAATATTTATTTTACACTTACTTTCCAGTTGCAGCAGCTAATTTTAAAGCTTTACCTATCAAATCTTTATACTGTGGCATTTTTGCTGCGGCTAGGATCAAACTGGGATTTGTTGTAGCATCAGTTGGCTTGTACTTTTTCATAGCTAAAAATATTTGAATAAATGAATTAATAACAAAAATTTATAGGCTTCAATTTTATTTTTCATAGATCTCTGATAATTCAAAAGTTTAGATGCTTTTGAATTAAATATTAAAATATTAATTTATAAATTTATTATAAACAGTATAGATAATCTATGATTTTAACATATGGCTTATATTGATAAAATGCATTGGTTTTAATGTTCTACAGTCTTCAATATAAATTCATATATGTGATATTAATGAATCATAATATTATTCATGTTAATTAAAATATATCAACAGTCAGTCAATGTATATGTATAATTTTTACTAATTTATGATAATATAACTGTAGTTTTGGATTTACCCATGATATACTATTACAAATGACATAAAACCAACAAGTTACTATATGCCGAATAATTTTTAATTCTTTTTTTTAGTGTTAATTGAATTATTCGTGTAGTATACAATTCACCAAAAAACTGTACGCCAAGAGAATGCTATCTACAGTATTACTACCTGGCTATTTCAAGGTAATTGTAAATATAATAAAGAACGAGCGAGGAATGGAGTTATAAT
>NW_020273231.1:0-78568 GCF_003268045.1 Sipha flava
ACATATGCTGACGATACCGCAATCCTTTCATCCAGTCAAGACACTCATGAAGCAAGCGGCCTGCTTCAAAAACATCTGAACAGCTTATCCCACTGATACAAGTCATGGAAAATTAAGATCAACGACTCTAAATCTTCTCATGTCATTTTCTCCCTCCACCCTAATGACTGTCTTCATATAACATTTGAGAACGCAATCATTCTTCATACAAATTAAGTCAAATATCTCGGTCTACTGTTTGATAGAAGACTCACCTGGGGCCCCCACCTCAATACTAAACGTAAACAACTAAATAGCCGCCTACACATCCTTAGGCCTCTCATGAAATCTAATATGTATATATCCAACTATTTACTACTCTACAAATCCTTACTGCAACCTATCTGGTCATACGGAATCGCTCTTTGGGGTACCGCTAAACCATCGAACATAAGAACCATACAAGCTTTCCAAGCCATCTGCCTCGGCATGATTGCTAAAACTTCTTGGTAGGTACGTCACATGTAGATCGTGATCTACAAAAGGAAATTGAGAATCGCTGATCTTAATCAATGTTTTTCAAATATACAAATATGAAGAAAAAATACCTACATATTAAATCTTAAATGCATTCAATCTAAATATTTATTGAACGAAATAAATAATCCAAATGCCTAGGTATCTAAAATAAACCAAAATATTTATATATATATAAATAAATAATTTGAAATAATATAATTTCAATATTTAATTAAAAATAATTCTGATCAATAAATTTAAATAAAATTTTAAAAATAAAATTTAAAATATAACAGAACTTTCTTAGTTATTTTAAGATCTATATAGATCTATAACTGAACGTGGCGTTTTGTTAAAAGTGACATGTCAAAGAATCCATACTTGATAACATAGACGTGAATGATAACGATAAGATAAGGAATATTTACAAGTAAACATTAAAACATTGAAGGTTTCTTCTCTATATAAAACAATAATATATTTTTACATATTTTCAAAATGTTTAAAAGACTAAAGGGTTCTATTGGAAAAATTGATGAACCAAAATCATCAAACTCTGTACCACAGGTAAGGCGTTTATTTGAAATTATAATGTATGGTATAGTTTTGGTACATTTGATTAACATTTAGAATCGTCCAGCTTGGAGTGGTTTTTCTACAATATCACCAATGAATTCAGAGATGGATGATTCACAATTTTGTATTGATGATGACATTGAAGGTAATTTTCATGTATTTATGTTTTTTTTTTTTTTTTTTTATTCAGTTTTAATTTATAGAAACACCCAAGAATTCTCCAGCACGTGTTGCCGTCAGTGAAAGTACTACTGTTGATCTAGGAAAATTTAGTCAATCATCATCATCATTAATGAATGATCAACTTTCTTTTCATGTAAGTCACTATTTAATACAATTAAATAATAATTTCCATCTGAAATTAATAATACATTATATTAGACCGATATTGAATCAGCGAGTGAATTAGATGATAGTGTTAGTGTTGTATCTGAGTATGCAAATGAAATAACAAAAGAAAATTTATATGCTGCATATAAAAAACTTCATGGACGTTACCATAAACATAAAATTAAGTATACTGAATTAAGTAATCATCTTAAACAAATATTAACATCTCATGATAAAGATAAGGTAAAAACATTTAAATAATATAATGGTACCTTTTTATAAAAATAACTCATCTTTTATTTTTAGAAAACTATGACAAAGGCTCAAGATAAACTACTTCAAAGAATTACAGAGCTTAAAGAACAGTGTACATTAGAACAAGCTGCTAAAGCCCATATGGAAGATGCATTAAGAAATGATATAGAAGAAAGAGATCACATAATATCAACTCTAAATACTAAGGTAAAAGTTTTATTTATTTTAAATTAAAAATGTTAGGTATCTAATAATACATTTGAAACTTAATTATAATTATGTATTTTCAATTAATTGAAATCTAAAATCTTCACAATTTATAAACATTTTATAGTATTAAATAACTTATTTTGTTTTATATTACCTATATGCTAATTTCATTATTATAATAATACTTCACAAGTATAATACATTTTTGGTTTCATCATTTTACTCTTAAAGTATAAAATTATATTATTGTAATACAGATTTTTATAATATGTTAAAAAAATTTTTAAAATAAATTTAATATTTTAAAACAATTTTATATTAGGGTTCATAATTAAGAATTAACTTATTTTTTATTTTGGATTTATAGATTGATTTATTGAGGGAAAATACTGGTGATAAATTTGAAAAAACATCTTCTTTAGATACTATTAATTTATCGGTATATAAATTCTATTAATAATTAAGTTTAAAAAAATGCAAAAACTAATTAACTGTTGGTGTAAATTTAAAGGCTAACTGTGAACAGTTGAATGAAGAATTGTCTTTAACAAAAGCAGAATGTGTATCATTAGAAAAACAAATTGAACTGCTAAAAAAAAGTGAAGAAACTACTTTACTAAGTCTAGCAGAAAATAAAATGGCTATTCATAAAGAACTTGAAACCAAAGAAGATCAAATTAAAAAATTAGAGAAAGTTATTAATGGACTTCAAATGGAAAATAAATTATTAATGAAAGGTGAAATTATTATTGAATTCATTTTCCAATTTTTTTTTTAAATAATAAAAATGTGTAATTAAATTGAATAATTGATGTACTTTATAGAAAAAGCTAGTCATTCATCTACAAATTCATATCAGGTTATATTATATCATTTTTAAATTATTAATTTATTTTTAATCTATTATACATAATATGTTTGTATGTGTATCATATTAGGTAAATATAAATCAGAATGTTCAAGAAGAAATAACTAAGCAATTGAATGAGATCGAAGGAGAAATGTCTTTGGCCTTTGAATTTAAAGAAAATGAATTAAAAGAATTAAGGAATCAAGTTAAAGTATTAGAACAGCGTTTAGAAGTACAAAAAGAAACAGATATTTCAATTGAGAATGTTTTAAAGAATAAAGAAAAAGAAATAAGTGATCTTAAATTAGTTATTTCGCGTTTAGAACAATGTTTAAATGATGATAAAGTTTCAAATTCAAAGAAAATTGATACATTTTTAAAAGAAATTGGAGAAAAATCACAAACTATTAAAAATTTAACAAATAAACTAAAAGAAATGGATAAGTTTAAACAAGACTATGAGAAAAATGAAAATGAAATACTTGATTTAAAAAATCAAATTATTCAAACTAAAAAAACAATAAAAGAAAATGAATTGTTGCGTGTTAAGGAACAAAATAAATGTATTGAAGAATTAAAACTAAAATCATTAGAAGTTTCTAATTTAAAAGAAGAATTAAAATTATTACAATGTACCTTAAAAGAAAATGAAATAAAATGTTTAAATCTTCAAAAAAAATATGATGAAATAAAATTTAAAAATACTAATCTAATAAAATCTGAAGAAGAATACAAATTGGAAATAAATAATCACAAAAAACTTAATGAGACATTACAACAGTCTATTCAACTAATAAAAAATGAAAAAGAAATGATTACTGAAGTTATGCAGTTAAAAATAGAAGAAAATAAATTAGAATATGATAAATTAAATAAATTGCATAAAGACATGTTAAGTCAATTAAATCAAGAAAAATTAAATAAAATTTCTGAAGAGCGTAGTATTGAGTCTGTTATTAAAGACTATAATCTTCTTACTGAAGAAAATGCTTATTTAAAAAAAGAACGACAGAAGATGCTTCAAACATTCCTTGATATGTTAAAAAAATTTAAAATTGATTTTGAAAATTTGAAGTCTTTTGTAAAAGAGCAATTGGCAGAATGGTCATTAAAGTTTGTTGAACATGTAAAACAACTAAAGACCGAATACTCAACACAAATAAAATTGTATCATAATAATTTTATTGAAACAAAACAAAAGGTAAGAGCTATTCAAGAAGCTTTTCTTGCTGTAAAACTGGATTGTATACAAAACCTAGAATATTTTAAAATTGAAATTATTGAAAAATGCAATAAAGATGTTATGAATAAATTGTATCAAAATAATGAAGAACTCGGCAAAACAAAATTGGATTTAGTAAAACTGCAAAAAGAAATTGATCGTAAGTGTAATTTTACACCGTCTATAGTATATAATTATTTTTTATATTATTAGTTTTCTTTTCAATTTGACTATTTAATATGTGTTATAAATTAACAATTAAATATAGTTTTGTCAGTTCAATGATCCTTGAACGATTGATTATATCATTAAAAACTTCCACTATTTGTTGAATGTATATAAATATATGTATACATATTAATATCCTGTGAATGCAATTTCAATTAATCAACTTAATCTTTTTCTGAATAACAATTTAACCAACTTGTCAGTGGTTTGCTTAATAGTTTTGTTGTAATCATTCGTTTTGTTAACCACATTTTTAAATTTTCTTTGGGGCAAGGAATGTATTGTTTTTTACTGTTGATTTCTTCCAGAAGGATTGCTTTAATCATTTATAGTATATTTTATTTAATTGGTATTTTCAGGAAATTTTTTTTGTAAAACATTGAACATTTAATACAAAATTCTATGTATGATTTTCTTGCAGAAAAATATCAAGTTTCTGGAGTGTTAATTTTTTTTTTATAAGTTAAAATTTTAAATTTTGACAGATTTCAAAGAATATTTGTGTAGTTAAAACAATGTATAACAATTTTTCATAGTAATAATTCATGCTTGAAAATTGAGTATAAAATTCCATAATAAAATTTTTTTTTTCAACAAAAATGTACTGGAAAGTTGCAAAAAAATGTATTAAGCATTAGATTATTTTATTAAACCAAAAAATAACTGTATGGAAGTATATAGTTATTAACTGAAAATTTATTAGCATTTCATAATTACATATACTATTATTACAAAATTATTTTGTAATTTTATTTATATAGCAATTTAAAATTTATTTAGACAAATAGAAAGTATTAAACTGTTGTTTAGGCAAATTAAACCATACTTAGGGGCCCTTTCTTGGGGCCTGGGCTCTCATCCAAGTACCAAAAGTTTTTGTAATAATGATACATCTATAATAATTTATTATTCATGTATGTTGGATATATAAAAATTAAAAGCAATTTTTACTAATATATTTATAAAAGGCCCCTTTATTTAGTAGCTGTCTTGGTACCCTGAGACTCATTAAGTTTATATTACAGATAGACTATCTGTTATATTTGTCTTTTTTTTACTTGAATTGTTTTTCAAAATCAATAGTACATTGATCTAAATTGTACAACACTAATTCACAATCAGAAATGGGTACTTGTATCTTACCCTTTGAATAATATTTATTTTAATGAGGTCCTTGAGAGATTGCAAAAAAAAAATGGTTTGCAAAAGTGAGAAGGTTGCTGATTCTCACCATTGAATTATTACTCCAAAAATATGGATAATTATTTAATTTAAAATATTAAATAAATATAGAGTTATAATTGTTGTGTTTCATTAGATTATAAAAAGAGTGAACAACGGTCAGTGAAAGCAGAAGTAAAAGAAACTATTCAGGAATTACAAGAATGCATAGAAATACAAAAAAAAACTTTTACTGATTTACAGGAAGAATATTCTCATTATCAAGTGGTAAGTTTGAGTTACTTAAAAATCTAGGTACATAAATTGTTCGAATTAATTATAATTTGTTTTTAAAAAAGCTCAAATAGTTTTAAATAATTTTAATAGTTTATAAATGGTTTACATTTTAAATTTTAAGTGAGTGAGTATGAGTATTTATTATATTTAGTAATATATAATTCTTCTTATGATAAGAGCAGTGGTTTTCAAACTTTTTATAAATGTAACAGAACTTATTTGTAATTTACTTAACTTACATTTTTCATAACATTTTTATGGTATATAAATTTAAAATTCTTAGGTATATATAATTTAGTTGGAAATTTATTGTTTTTAAAGTAGAAAGTTAAATAAATTGTATGTAAACAAACTAATCTTCCTGTTGTGTACATGTATCTATTTAAATTGTTATAGTTAGTTAACGATGAATGGGGATTCGAATTACAAAAATTGTTGAGAAGGTTATGTCTGATTCAAAATTAAATGTTACAACAATTATGCCATATCATATGTACAGGTATATTGTAACACAGGTTGAAAACCACTGAATTCAAGTTCCATTTTTCAATTCTTAGATTACTTTAATGTAAACAAAATGAGGCAAATATTTATTATTAATTCTGACTTAAATAATTGTTTAACTCCATAAATATAATATTGCCCATTCTATGGTTTTAAAAATTAAGCAGATAAATATATTACCTTTATTAGTAATATTTATTATATACTCATTACTAGGCTTAGGGACTTATAGCTCTAAAAAATACCCAAATATGCACCTAAAAATAATTGTACATACGCTAAGATATGCCCAAAAAAATTAAATATAACAAATATATAGTAAAATTAAATATTTATTTAATTAGAATTTATATTATAATAAACACTGAACAAGTAATCGAAATTATTTAATAAAATAATATCTATTATCTGATATCGTCCATCAGACCCCTATAAACGGTCGATACAGGTTTATAGGATTATTTATACCTACACAAAAATTAAAAGTAGTAGTTTGTAGATAGCATATATATTTTTTCGATCATTCAAATATGTATGTATAGTTGTAACTTATAAAGTTATACCATATATGTATCTATATTTTTTGTGTAATTAATGTCATTTAATATTTTTACATTTTTAAAATGTAAAATAATAAGTAAAACATAGAAATGCCAGTTTCGTGAATAATATGATATATTTATAATACTTATTTTCCTAGAATGAAAAGAAGAAATGGACAGATAAATTAATAGAAACTGAAAAAAAATGGTTAGAAAAAATGGATAACTATAAAAAAATGATGGACACAGAACATAGAGATGAAATAGAAGCTTTAACCAACGAATGGACCAATGAAAGAAAAGTTAGAAAAATAATATATATTTTCAGCATTTCCTTTTACTTTTTTTTTTTTTCATTTTATTTTTATTTCAGCTGAATGCACAGTTTAAGAATGCTGAATATAAAAATGAAGAGGTGCTTTTTTATTATTATTTTTTCCTTTCATTTGATTTTTGAATATAAGACAGCTTAAAAATTATATTAATCAAGTTATAAAATAATAATTTATATTTTTAGACTCTTGAAAAAATAATTCAAGATGTTGAAACCACTTCACAACGTGAGGAAGTTCTCCAACGCCAAACTATTAAACTTAATAAAGAGCTATCCGAATTAAAAAAAATGTACAGGTAAATTATTTAGTGAATATAATATTCTTTAATATTATATATTTTTATATATTTAAAATTTAATTATTTAGAAACGAAGTTCACAGTAAACATCAAAACATTGATGGAGATAATGACAATGAAAAAGGTGGATGTGAAATGGAATACTTAAGAAATATTTTGTACGAATATATGATGGGAAAACAACCTATGGTAAATGAATAAATTAAGAAATTAACACAATTTATAAATTATATTAATAGTAAAATTAACTTTATCAGTTCAGTAAGCGGGACTTTGTTGTACTTTACTTGGTTACCAATGGAATTTTGACACTTCATTATTTTACTTGTTGTAATCAATGTACTCATAATAAAATCATCTTGGTATCATTAAAAATAAAATATCAATAATAACTAATAAATATTTTTATAATTCAGTGATTTTACAATTTTATTAATTAAATTATCCATTAATAGTTTATTGTAATATTTTTTGTATGAAATCATTTCTAAATAGATCATGGTGTTTATTATATATTTCTATTATAGAGTATATTGAAGTTAGGTTTTGTAAAAATAATGTATAAATGACAATAACTTAATTTTATAATTGTAGGAAGTAGAGATCATAGCTAAAGCATAATAAATGATTTTGAGGGCTTATAAAAATAATAAAAAGGTAATGCTACCTAGTCATTGGATCAAAACCTCTTATTACAACCAATTGTTTGTTATACAATTATGATTTATAACTGTTAGTTTTGTATCTATTTGTTAACAAAGACTTATATATTTTAATATTCATCTTATAATAAATACTCTTTAATATTAAATTGTTAAATAAATTATCATCCACATTTTCGAGAGTTAATATTTATTTTTAATTTGTTGTTGCTATTTAGGTTTTGGCAAAAGTCTTAGCTGCAATAGTAAAATTTGATTCAAATCAATTGAATACAATATTACAAAAAGAGGAACAGAAAGTTTCTTTGGTAAGTTTAATATTGTAATATATTTATATTTATATATATGTGATTGTTATAAATTATTATATAATGTTGGAGATGAGTGATACATTTTTAATTTAAATTCATGATACTTATTTTTATTTTTAACATTCAAATTGTTTTTCCTTCAAATATTTACTATTAAATTATATGGTTATCATTATATTTATTATTTATATATATAAAAAAAATGTATACATATATTTTAATAAAGTGTTATAAATTAATACATAATGATGTACTCATCAAATATGGAATTAATATTAAAAAAAAATTTTAATTTTTGATATTAAGCAATATATTTGTTAGCATCAAGGAATTAAAAATTGTATCACTTGTCTTACTTTACAATTTAATTGAATACACATTTTATTTTTATTTTAAAGTTAAAAACTCTTGGATTGTGATGTTAATAATTCAGAAGCTGTATTAAGTAAAATGTTAATTGTCATCTCAACAATAACTTCACCACACTCATTATTCTTTAAAAGTTTTCTTAAGCAATTTTTTTCTTAGTGCAATTATTTTATGGTAATTTTGTTTTTAAATTGTATAATGTATCATGTATGGTTGCCATATTAAGTAACTATATGTTAATATTATTATAGTGTTTAATTTATATAAGGTAATCTAAATAATGTATTATTATTTATATTGTTATTTATTTTTAATCAAACAAATAATATCAAATATATGTATGAAATAGCAATTAAACAAATTATATTATACTATTTAGTGTGTTGATGCTATAGATTTTCAGATGACATATATTATATTCAGTTTAAAAGTACAAGGCAGAATATTATCAATATATTTGCCTATATATATCTCAAAAAAGAAATCAATAACCTACTAGAATTGGAATTGAGTTCTAAACCTTCAAAATCTAACTAGATTAATATTAGGTCAATTTGTAAGTATTAATTAATCCAGAAAATACCTTCTACAGAAGGCTTACAAAAGTATAAGAAAATTATCGCTTTGGTCAACACTATTTATATGGGAACAAAAATAAATATTATAATTTGTAATTGAAGTGTAGACAAAGGCAAATTTACACAATTACGAGTATGTTTAGAAATATAACTATGTATAATATATAATGGTATACAAAAACTTAGAAATATTCAATTATTTTAAACAATAATATTACCTATATTCAGCTTGAATACCAAACTATTTTACAATTAATAGATATTCAATATTTATGTTGAATGTTAAATATAGTTTAAATATAGATTAAATTTGTTATATTTTTTTTTTAACATAAATTTAGGCTGATTGATTATGATAAAATATTTATTAAAAATTTCAAATATGATTTTCTACAAAAGTCTGTAATAATCGACAGAAAAAATAAATTAAAACATCAAACATTTTTTTTTACAATAATTGAGTTCTTATTACTTTATAGTTGTATCCTAGTAATCTAAAATAATAGCACATCATATTACAATTAGCTTTTGTTGTTTTCATTTTTCAACTTTTTCTCGAGGTATGCTTTTCTATAAGTCAAGGGTAGTTCTGAAAACAATGAAATGAATGAATGTTTGTTTCCATTCTCAGAGTATAGCTGATCTCCATTAGGTACAATATCTCTTAGAGCTAAATTTCTTTGAATTAGTTTTTCATAATATTCTATTCCACCATGAATGTATTCTTCATTAATATTACAAAGTTTTTTATCAGCTTGAATTTGATAAAAGTTTTCAATTCCAGTACGTAATAATAAACATATAAATACTCCTACATTACATAATAAAAATAATGCTAAAAATCTAATTTTAATTGGGTTGGCTGGTAATAAATTCAGGATAGTATTTCCTAATAAGTACATTGGTATTGAAATCATAGACCATGAAATAGACTTAATAAATATTTGAGAATTATCGGTAAGAATTAATTCTCGAGCAATGCTGTATTTTTTAGCAGATTCACTGAGGTTTAATGAATCCATAAATTTTTTGCTTGATTCAGAGTTTTCTTTCATAAGATAAATATAATCCTATATAAAAAAGAAATTTAATAACTAATTTTTTTTTAAAATAATTAATTCTATTCAAATTATACTATACTTGTAGTTCTAAATTTTCAGCATTTGAACTTGAAATAATATCATTTAAATCATAATAGCTTGGAATTCCTATATAACAACCAGTACGGTAATTTATACAACCAATATTAATTGGATCAAGTCCTTCAGCTACAAATGGTGTTGAAAATATTTTTTGAAAATCTGTAAGCTTAATATCACGAGTTACATCATCATGTAATTTTCGAAGTGATTCACTAAGTACAACAGGTTTTTTATTTCTGAAAATAGTTTGAACAAAATTAAAGCTTTTAATTAAAAATACAAGATAGATACCAAGACAAATATGATAAAATATTGAAAAAATAATAATCATGGTATGGATTAAAGGTATTTGTTGGTAATTAATGAAGGTAAGTTTTTTAAAATAATTTACAAAATTATCCTACACTAAATATAGTATATTTTTAAAGAAAAATTAATTGAAATTAGCACATAATTTATCATTATTTCTTAGTAGTTTTACAGAATTTAATGAGTTCAATTTTTTAAAATTACTTCATAGGTAATATTATAAAGAATTTGATTGTTTTTCCTTTAAACTAATAGTATGTTAAGGATTAATACATTTAAAACGTACTTGGTTGCTTCTTTACAAACTTGAACATATAGTTTATTAAGAAATACGTTGGCAGTTAACTCTGTAAAACCCGCACCAATGGTTATAGCACATAAGCTATTAACTAGAAAATCTGAAGTAACTCTTAACTTGAAGAATTTATTCATGATTTTTGAAATAGAATATAATTTTAAATTAATAATTTAATAATTCGAAGAAACTCTAATATTATAGCAAACTCGGTTGGAAATATTATCACTATTCGCTAATCACAAATACGCATTCTGCGATAAAAGTAACACAAGTAATTTGATTCAGTAATTATCACACCTATCACTTTATTTAGTTCAATTCAGATCCAAGTACCACATGTTATTTTTATCACTATTTTCGGTTTGTTATATTAACGGATTTTATTTTATAATAAATATTCATTAATACACAATAAACAATTAAGATACATGTAGCTAATTTTTAATTACTAATTAATTTGAGTAAATTTGTACAAACACATCAGATTGCTGTTAAGACAGTTCAATTGTTTTATATCGCCTATTATCGATGAGAGCCAGCTTGGTTGCCGGCCGGCCGGCCGGCACCCCTACCATTTACCACAACTCCACCCATAACCATATCGTACCAATAGTTGTTTATCATTTTGTTTTTTCTTCCTTACACAAACCATAATTTTTAGTAGAGTGGTTATTTTAACCGCCCATAATCGACTCTCGATTCATTTGTAAATTTGTTGCCTCTGCGTTGATCAATTTGTTTCTATGAGATTTTTATCTTTCTCATGACGATAATTTTTTTACTGTAAAACGCAAAACAGTGACACATATAAATACATTTGGACATCCGGGTTTGCAATTGTTTTCACGGTGTGTTTTTGACGGATGATGACTCTTGTTAATCACCAGTGGCCGTTGGTATCGTAATGTGGGTACTTCGACAAGTTATTGATGCCTTCTGGTCGCCGGACATTTGGTTACCTCCAAATACCAAATGGTCAGACTTGGAACCAAATGAACGGGTGCAATATACTGATCATCGACATCTGTTCTATCCACTACCTATGGCAATTGTTGTACTACTAATAAGATATCTTTTAGAAAAGTATGTGCTATTTTATAGATATTTTTAAAACTAATCAACATCAAGCTTGGTATACAGTTAATGTTATTAATATTTGCAGGCATTGTTTTTCGCCATTAGGTGTATCTTTGGGTATTAAGAGTAATAAACCAAAACGAGCTCCAAATAATGATATATTGGAGGAGACATTTGCAAAAAATAGCAAATGGAATCATAAAGAAGTTGTAGGTCTAGCCAAGAGGCTTGATTGGACAGAACGACAAGTAGAACGATGGTTAAGATTGAGACGAGTTCAAGGCAAGCCATCGACACTTATCAAATTCTGCGAGAGCTGGTAAGATTAAATTATTATTATTGAATGATCCTTTTAATTATTATTTTAATATTTGTATTCCGGCATTTTCTTTTAATCTACAACTTTTACTATTGTTTTTAATTCCATCATCATTTTAAGTAATTTTATAAAAAATTAATTACATTTTTAATAAAATAAGTACTTTTAAATAATATTTTAATTCTTAAATTATTAAATAAACAATAAATAATGTATACATATTATTGTAATGCTTATATTTAAAATTTAAATATTTGTTTTAAATTTTCTTTAATTGATTAATCATTTTTTTGTTTTATTTATTATAACCAAAGTCAAAGGCCAAAGACTAACTGATAAAATAATATTTTCTATATGGCATCCCTTAATTAATATAAATTAGGTTATGAAGTTAACATGTTAAATACATGTTATGTTCTAATTAGAAAAATCTGAAGATAAGACAGCATTAGAGATGTTGAAATTTATTGAAATAAAATATTATGTATCTTAATTTTATAAAATTTGATATTATGTAGAAGTATTATCTTAAAACAATGTTTGGTATGAGTCAGTTATGGTTATTAATGTTAAAAGTATTGAATTATTACCTTCTGCATCAACCATAACAAAATTAATTATAATGTCTCATTTTATATTATTACTTATCAGTGAATTTATTCTAAATTTTATTGTATAATTTAATTTAAAGTTTATTTATTTGTTACTGTTAACTATAAAAAAAATACTATACACATTTTATTTTTATTTTAACATTTAATAAATATATTTGTTGATAAATATTTATTTAATTCTTTATAAAGTATACACTCTAAATTGCAAACTTATATCAACAATTATGAAAAAAATAACTTATGTATACAGTATTTGTAAGGCCAGAAGTACAGTGTCAATTAAGATTACAATTTTCATTAAATATACTATATTTAATATAGAAAAACAATAATGCATGACATAGTCAGTTTTATTTGACTTCTTACATCATTGTTTGAATTGAATAGTTAAAATTATTAACAAAGTGCTTCTACGAAAACAAGATGTATTACATCAAAATTACATAATATCTTTATTTCTAAGTGGCATATTACTAATTTACATATTTTATTTAACTCTGTTATACAATATTTGTATAAATATATCACACAATTATAATATATTCCATTAAAAAAAAAAAAAAAACATACATTTTTACTGTAATTAAATATTAACTATTAAAACTATCATTTCAAGTAATACATTGTATCAAAATAACACATGAATGATTTATATAAATTATTATATAATATTAAACTTGATATTATGTGATGAGTCATGGTTTAGGTGAAACCTTTTTTCCCCTATACATTTCAGTATTTTACTATTTATAAGATATGGAAAATATATTGGTGTACATTGCATGTTTTAATGTTATGAATATAGTAGAAGTACCTTATATCCACTAACTTCTTTCATATTAAGTAATAGATTTATTAGTTTTTATCAAATAATACAGATAAATATTTTATGAATAAATAATTTATGGAAATTAAGATTATGTAATCCATTTTTATCAATGTTGATTATCCATTTCTTCCTAAGACTAGGAGAGAAAATAATTATTAACATATTTATTAATCATAAGTATTTCTAATTATATAACTCTTTGAAATACTTAATCAGCTTTTTTGGAATGCATCTAAAAACATCTATTATATATTTTATTTTTTATGTTAAAGTTGTTAAATTGACAATAATATTTATCAAATTATAAATATTAAATTACAATTTTATTATATTTACAATTTTTGTTTATTTTAATGATATCTTGTGTATCATAAAGTTTATTATTTTATTCATTTTTGAAATAAATTAAATTATTGATTGTTATGTGTTAGGTATCTGTGTATACTTACTGTATTACAAGTGTATACTATGTATATACTATTTTTATTGTAAATTAATACTTAAAATATATTATTTATTTGTTTAAACAATAAAGTATTATGTATAATGATTCATTGTTTTAAATCCAATTCATTTGGAATGTTGGAATTCTTTAATATTTTATAATTTTTGGTTCATTCATCATTTTTATAAACAACATTTCTTTGTAGTATTTAATAATGTTTATTCTCCATGTTTTCTAGTAAGAAAAATCTGTACCATGTATTAATAAAAAAAATGAAGCTTTATAAATATTTTATATTATATTTTACATCTACGGTATAGTATGCCTAGCAGCAGCAATTAATTGAAATATAGGCTATGCATTTATTATAGTTTATATTTTATTGTATTTAAATATAAAATTAGAGTATTAGTTAAATAAGTTAATATATATTTTACAGGTGAAGGGTAGAAAAATTCAAATTTAGATAACAAATTTCAAAAAAACATGCTTAAATGTAAGAAAAAATAATAATTTGGTTTCATATGAATGTCATTTTAAGATTTTTTGAAAATAATTGAATATCATTATTTATTTTGTATGGTAAACACGAAATATTGACTTTCAAATTAATAATTACTTTAATGGTCAAATGGTCATAATTTTAATTTTTAATTTTTTAATTTAGTACTTTAATAAATTGTATTAACTATTTTTTATTTCCATGTTTTTTATACTAATAAAATAACTTGTAAACTAGTATTCACTAAAATCTTTATTTTTCATTTATATTACAACTAGAATTATTTTTTAATCAATTGATATATTATAAATATTTAAGATTAAAAATAAATATTTATTAATTAATTATTCATATGTGTTTATCTATATTGTATAGCTTATGGGTTTCATATTTGCAACCCAAATTGTGTCATGCTTTTTAACAATACATTTAATTTATTAATTTTAGTTGGCGATGCTTTTATTACACATTCTCATTCCATTATGGTCTTGTATTTTTATGGAGTAAACCCTGGTTATGGAATATAGATTATTGTTGGATTGGATACCCACATCAGGTAAACTAGCTATTAAAGGGAAAACATTTTTCTTTGATTTTTATATAGATAATATTTAAATTAATATTGCTTGTATTTTTTTATTAGATTTAATACTTATATTTTTATATTATTTTTTTATAGGGTGTCACAAAAGATACATGGTGGTACTATATGATTTCATTATCATTCTACTGGGCATTAGCTGTTTCTCAATTTTTCGATGTCAAACGTAAAGATTTTTGGCAAATGTTTGTTCATCATATATGTACTATATGTTTATTATCTTTTTCATGGATATGTAATTTTCATAGAATTGGAACTCTTGTACTATTAACACATGATTGTGGTGATATTTTCCTCGAGGTAACATATTTTTAATTTTTTATTGAATTTATCTAAGAATTATATTTTATTACATTAAATAAAAGTTAATATAATAACGAAATGCATATAAAACAAAAAAAATAAATTTTGAAACTTATAGGATCATAGGTTAAATAATTAAGATAATAATACTTCATGTAAACTAAAATAAAAATATAAAATATAATTTGTTTAATTAATTAAACTAGAGATCATTATAGTATGTTTAAATACAATTTTGGAAAATGAAGGTTATACTTTATAATAAATTTAGTAATTTAAAAAACTTAAAATTATTTAAATTATGTGTTCATTGTATCCTAAAATAATGATAATATTATTTTTTAACCTTCATTATATGTTTTGATTCATGTATACAATTGAACTGATATGAACAGTAATGATGGTAGCATTAACAATTAGTAATTATTTTACATGCTACTAACTAGTATTAGAAGATTTATCAATTGATAAATAAAGTATAAAAAAATGTATTGAAAACTATCAGATTTTTTTTTTTTTTTTTGTTTTATGGTTATAATATTAATAATAACCACTTCATACTGCAATTATGATGCTTTGAAATAGTTGTCTTATTTGTAGGGATTAGCATTGGCTTTACGTGTTGTACTACATATTTCACAGTGACAATAATGCAATTTGAATAAGATTATATATAATATATTATTATTAAACATTAGAATCAGAAAATGTAAGAAAAATTTAATAAATGCTATATATAGTTAAAAAATTCAATATTTTATATCAAATTTAAGTAACTCTTATGCCATGCATATTATGCTTGTCACTTTTTTTATAATTTAATAATTTTTCTTGATAATTATTTTCTATTTTATTTTTACAGTAAAATTATCTTTCAAAATTTTCTTAAATATTTTCTCACAAAAACAAAAACTTTTTTATTATATTGTATGGGTTGGTAGGTTATTGTGTAAGGTGATATTAGTGTTAGCTTGAGTGAAAATCTTAATGGAGGATATGCGTTCCTCTTAGTATAGAATTTCACCTCAGAAGCGCACCCTCCATGAGATTGGTAATAAATTAAATGGTGACACTGTATTTAAGTATTGCCTCATGCTCCTAGGCTGCAATATCCCTGATCTATTTATTGTTTTATTTTAATTTATATTTTTCTAAAGAAATAAAGATATAATCAGTTTAAGATTATTGTATTGCTTCTGTCAAAATAAATATTCGACTATCTAATTATGTATATGATGATTTTTTTTCATATTGATTAACTACAAAATAAAAACATTTTGAGAATGGTTTATGTTTATAAATGCCCTTATACCATACTGATAAAATATTTTACCAACTATTAAATATTTATAAGAGAAATGTCTGTCTTTTTAGTTTCTTGCATAAGTATTTTCATTTTTAGATTATTTAAAGTTCTGTCCAGTGAAACTTATTAAATCACTTATTTTATTTTACAGTGTGCAAAAATGGCTAAATATGCCAAATATCAAAAACTATGCGACTTAATTTCAGTGGTATTTATTGTAGTTTGGTTGGTTACAAGAATTGGTCTGTTCCCTTTTTGGATCTTATACAGGTTAATAATTTTTAATTGGTTTTATATCATTAAACATATTTTTAACTGTAACAATTTGATTTTAAATTTAGTACATCAGTCAATGCGCCAGAAGTAGTAAATCAAATGTTTCCAGCTTATTATATATTTAATGGACTACTATTTCTTTTACTGGGTCTACATCTTTATTGGACTCACTTAATTTTGAGAATTGCATATCTGTCGTGGAATTCTGGAAAAGTAAATAATTAAAAAAAAATTAATTTTGTAATTATATTTTATCTAATATTCTTTAACATTATTTATTTTACATATTTTTATTAAAATTAAAATTAGTAAATTTATATATTAATTAATAATTTTCTAATAAGTACTTAACATTTTCAGATGGATGGAGATATTCGTAGTTCTTCTAGTGACGAAATTACTTTAGATGATGATTCAAATATAAAAATAGATGATGATTCAAATACCAAAACAGATGATGAAATTATTGATTGGTTACCACCAAATGGCTTACTTTAAATTGTACTATATTTATTTAATCTTTGTTTTATTGAGTTTTGTTTTGAATCATTTCAAAAGCACTTTAGGTATTTATGTAAATATTTTTGTGTTCCAGAATATTAATCATATTATTCCCTATTTAACATTTTAAGACAAAAAGTGTTAACTTTATTATGAAAACAGCTACTTAAATGAGAAGTTTGTTTATATATTATGAATACTTAAATGTTTCAGATTCAGCTCTAGTCATCTATAAGCAAAAAAATTTCATACAAGATATTTACCATAAATATAACTTTTTATATGCAATTATTTTAGTTTGTTAGGTTTTAGTTTTTTTTATAAATATAATTAAATAATACTTATTCATCCCTCCCTTGCCCTTCATTAAGTAAACAATTTAAAACCTTTAAAAAATGTAATATGATATTTGTATTATTTATATTATATTATTATTTATGAAATAAAACAGTTTTTTATATGTTTTAAATGTATGTATGTATAAACGTATCTTTATCATGCTTTTTGGGCATTCCTTAGTACAACTTTTTCACCCACTAAATTATTGATTTAACATTACCTGGTACTAACTGGTACCAGTATAGCTACAGATATTGTTCTAGTAACACTATTTTTTTTTTATGTATAAGAATAAAATTAAAATCATATTTTAACAATGGGAAGTAGTGTAACGGAATCAATGTCTTCAGATGTGTTAGATTTGACAAATTTTGAAACACATGGACATTTGAGTCCTTTTGTGTTGACTAGCCCACGATCATTATTAGCATGCAAAAAGTCTAAAATTAAGGTAAGTTTAGTTGTTTATGCTTTTATGTTAATTTGATAATTTTAATTTCTATAGCCTAATGAATTGTTATACAAGAGTGCTGCAGACATTTCTAAAGATCTCAATGTATCAATTAGATTAGCTTATCCAGTTTATCAGCAATATGAAAAAATAAGACAAGGTAAATATTTAAGGTTAAATAAAACAATTTGTGAATTGATAAATTATATTGTTAAGCTTTTAATGAAAATTAATGTTGAATAAAATTTTATATTCATTTTAAATTCAAATTTTTTGAGAAATTAAGCAATTTCAATATTTTTGGCTTTTAAAAATGTGTTTATTTTAAGTTCTTAAACAATTCATAGATTTAGTTCTGTTAATTTTAATAAAATGATTTACATTTTTAAGTATGACATAAATCCATAGTTGATTATTTTCAGAAATATTAAAATAATTTTTTCAATCTATTGTGGTTATTGAAAAAAAAAGTACTAGATTTTATGTTAAGATTGTACAAACTTAAATAATCAATTTATTATAATCTCCGGAAAAGTTTTCTTTCTATTTGTGGTATTACTACCTTTTTACAACTCATTGAGTGCTCTGTTTCTGCAAATTATAATGTAAATTCCCTGGTGAACAGGTAAAGCTGGTTTAACTACTATGTCATTTAGACCAGCGATTCTCAGCCAACAACTTTTTTAGGGTCGCATCATGTGAAAAAAATTATTTCAAATCAACTACAGCAAAAAAGTCATTAAATTAAAAAAATATTAAACTTTACATCGTTTTTATTATTTTTTTTCTATTAATTAACACCAATCAGTTTATATAATATACTTTTTTTTTTTTGTAAAATGTATACACAAATAAATACAATAATAACAGTTTGTAACATTTTTCAATGCTTACATAACAAAAGGGTCGTTAGACATCTTGGTGACATTATAGGGGTTCGCGAAGTCAAAAAGATTGAGAACCGCTGATTTAGACTATAATTATTTTAGTTGTTATAATAATTTTCAGAAAGAGTTAATAATATCATTTATTACTAACTTTTTTAAGTTATCAAATGTTTTTTTGTTTGGTTCGGATCAAGTTTCGACAGTGGCGTAGCAAAGGTATGGTGAACTGTGTCTATGCCAGGGGTGCGAATTGAAATGGGGGCAACATTTTATAAAATTTGTATTTTTGTTCTATCTTCTAAACGCAATTATTCTATTATACTTTTTGAAATATGTAGTTTAAAATTTAATTGTATACCTACACTACGTATAAATTTAATGATGAAATTATGAAAAGAGCACAAGGAAATTCATATTCGAAATTGCACATGAAGAAATTATTAATGAATTCACTAGAATTTTACACTGTTATAATAACTAATATAAATTGTATTCTTAAAAAAAAATTATTAAAATTTAAGATCAAAAAAAATATAATTCCATCAAATTTTTAATTGTTAAAATACGTTTTTTTCTAAATTTCTGAAGTATGCTAGTCTTCCTACGCCATTGGGTCGAAATTGTATAGTCCTCGTTGTTAATTTTGGTTCAAAACCACAACATATTCATCGTTATGAACCCTAGAACAATTGACTGCTGATGGATTAGTTGGTGACTTAGTCCAATGAAGTCTTTAATTTTTTCTCATATCGTATAGTCAATATTGCTATTTTCTGTGATTTTTTTGCTATTTAGAATCTATTGGAAGATTAGTACTATACAACTATACAACATTTCTTTTCTGAAGCTTCTTATGATCGGAGCTATCCTTTTAGTCAAAATCGTGTACACAGACACAAAAGAAAATACATCATGGTAAAACCAATATACGATTATATTATATATTTCTCTTTTCACCCAGAATCTGAATTGTAATTTCCAACAAAACATTTTTTCTATTTTCAAAGTAAATAATTTATATCTGTTATAGAGTGATGCATTTTTAGTATCTTCGCATGTATTAGGAAATCGTCTTTAAAATTTAGAACATTAAGAATATTAATTAATATGTACTTATTGTAAATCTAATGATGCCTGCAGCTTTCTAATGCAAATATTTATGGAGCTGAATTGATTCCAAAATTGAGTCTTTCATACACTTAAATCCTACATGGATACTAAATATTATTATATAATTATTACCTTGATTGACTACCAAACTTTAACTGATTTAGATCAAGTTAAGAAATTAAAAATTTAGGTTCCTTTTTATAATACATTACTTCGAAATGTCAATTAGTTTCAACTATTATTTGCAAACTATGATATTAATTGAAATAGGTACCTCCAACAGCTATACTTTTACATTTATATATGTATGAGGCTTACTTACATTTACCTTTACAAAATTAATATAAAGTCATTAATGAGGTTCGAAAACATTGAAATACGATTTAGGTACCTATTTTATAATTATTTTTCTAATTTATTTAGAAAAACTTGAAAAATGTAGACAAGAAAGAAATAAACTTATGAACTGTGATACTATTGCTGGTACATCATTACGAAAGAAAAAAAATATATATACGAAAAAAGAAATGACAATGTATCGAAATAATATTGCTTCAAATATGCGACGCACAAAATCTATTCAAAATAAATTAAATGAAGATCAAAAGTAATTATATTTATCTTATAAAAAATAAAACATACCTATAAACTGTTAAGAATATGATTATTGTTTAGTAAATTTTAACTTATTATCTACTTCCTGTGCCGGATTGAACATTTGTGGGCTCTTAGGCAATTAAAATGTTGGGTCCTATAAAATTATTTTTTACATACATCTTTAACATTATTATCCAATAATTAAAATAAACAGCTTTAATAATAACCAACTATTATTAATAAATAAAATCATATTTATTACATTTTTTTACTTGCAAGAAAAATGAATTAATTATATTATTTCTACATTTTTCAAAATAATTTTATTATTATTACAGCATATAACACCTACAACTTAATATATATATTTAATAATGGCTTTTGACCCGTAAATTCGTAAATAAAATACAGGTATTATTGAATAAAAAAAATATATATAATTTTCCGTTTTCACAGGGCCTCTTGAATAAGTGAGGCCCCAAGGTGGACGTTTACTCCTCCTAATGGGTAATCCGGTACTGTCTACTTCTTATTTTAGTTTTGTCCTTTTATATTTTTGGCATACGTTTCTAGTAAAAAAATATGGTAATCCTCGTGAAGTATTAAATATTACAGTATAACTAACATAAGACTGCTGTAATTAATTTTATAGTTAAATTTTAAATTTTAAATTTTCTACTACATGAATATTTACTTTTTTTATTTTAATAAATCAATTGAACTTAAGTTAAAATATAAAATGTGTTATTATTTAGTTTTTTAAAACTATAAAAATTCTGTAATGATGGCATGATATAACATTATATCTATGTATGTATTAAAATAATTGTATACTGTATTAAAAAAGAGACATTTCGGGAAGGGGTTATAACCCGCTAATCATCCCCCTGGGCTACGCCACTGATTGTATTAACACATTTTGTAGTCTGAAATTAATACTTTAAGGCCTGGGATTATTACATTTCTATATTCTTAATATTTTGTAAGAAATGTGCTTATAAGTTATAATATAAAATATAAATGTTAGAAGAAATTTAAACTTCATAACAAAAAAATCAAAACGGAAGTGTAAAAAATCAAAAAGTATCAGTGATTTAATGGATTTAAAAGAATTATGTAAAAAAGTTGATCGGATTGCAATTCTTGAGAGATTTGAACCAGATTACACGACCGTTAAGCGGCCTTCTATTAAAAGACGTTTACGATCCGGAAATACTTCTAGGTATGTATTTTACTGTTTATCTTAATCCATTATTATTGCAATTATAAGTTAAGATTTGCATATAGAATACTTATTAGTAGGTACCAAACCTAACAACACATAAGTAACTATGAACTGTGATTTAAACAACAAAAATTTATTAAACGAAGTATTTGGGTAGGTATATTTGTTTTTTCCAATACCTACCATTATAATATATAACATGATATAATTATATCATCCATAATTAGAAAATAGTTACAAATTTAAAAATATGTTTTAAATAGTTCGATATTTCAAGATTTTTAAAATTTAAATTTATACTTTTACCATATAAAATTGTAAGGGGTTTTCTACGATCGCGCTAACCGAGAAAACTACTGAACCGATTTGGCTGAAAATTTTCAGTTTTATATTCGACACTCTGCTGAAGGTTTTAGTACCACTTTTTTTCAATAAAAATTAGTATAAAGTTCTTGAAAATTTAAATATTGTATACCTATGTTATATACATAAAATATAAAATCAATAATGTTGTTACTTAACTATTTATATTTTTTCAACACATTTATATGCTATTAGTTGCATCGATTATAGTAACAACAATAATATAAATAGTATTGTTATTTAGTTTATTATTTAATACGGCCAAAAACGTAAAGTATAAAATAATATAAAATAAAATAACAGTATACTACTGAAACTGAAGGCTGAACACAAAAAAGAATATGACGCTGAACGTATGAACAGTCGAGTGTGGTTCTTCTTTGCTATGCACACCGCTTCACGATCGTAAAGGTTACGCACTGGCATCAGCAAACTACGCCCATTTCGATCAAAGTTTGTGCTTAGTTTGATAAAATATACTTTTTAATTCTACTTATGAAGGTTTATTGGGCATGCTAATAAAGTTAAATTTCGGGTAAGTGGCCAATTCATCATCATGCCGAGAGCGCCTAGAGCACGCATTGACAGAAGAACAGCCAATGCTACTCGAATGTATAATAGAAGGTAACAAGATAACATACCAGAACGTTCTCAAATACTTGCACAGCAGCAACGTAACGCTTTGAGTCTGAAATCAGCGTTTAATTATCGATCAGAGATTGATTATTTAAATATTACAGCGCTTCAAATAGCTAACCAATAGCTACATTATGTCCTAAGTGCCATGCAAAAAAATGAAGAGATGAAACCCATGGACTTTGCTGAGCTGACGGTAGAGTTGTTTTACACTAATTCGAGGATCCTATAGACCTCATTTGTTGTATGGGATGAGTGTACAATGAGTCACAGATTACATATCGAAGGAATTGATCGAACATTAAAAGATCTTAAGTGTAGTAATAAGCTTATGGGTGGCATAGTATTTGCTTTTGCTGGTGATTTCTAATGCTTGCTTAACATTTTTCCCTATATGGAACAATATTAAAAAACTTTATTTGCGAACAAACATGAGAGTTTATATATAGAGGGGACGATATTTTTCCAGCACAATTGTTGAACATTGGAAATGGAACTTTAGAAAATGAAAATAGTTACATTTCTGTCAATTACACGATTAGACGGGTGGTAAATAATGCGGAAGAGTTAATTTCTGCAGTTTATCCTGACATTTTTAATCTGTCCAATAAATCTTATCAGTGGTTATGTGAAAGAGCTATTATCTCTCCGAGAAATGTAACAGGAGAAGAAATCAATTATATCATCCTAAAATTCGATGGACACTCACGTAAATATCTATCTATTGATACAGTTACATAACAGATGATGTTATTCATTATCCACAAGAATTTCTCAATTCTCTTTCTCCTTCGGGATTTCCTCCTTATAAGCTAAAATTAAAAATTGGTGCTCCAATTACATTATTACGTAATCTTCAACCACCGAACTTATGTAATGGTACAAGATTACAAATAAAATCGTTGAGAAATAATATTTTTGAAGCTGTCATTGTTACAGGGCCAGCAAAAGGAAATATTGCATTTATTCCAAGAATTCCCATAATTCCATCTGACTTTCTTTCAAACGGCTTCAATTCTTTGTTAAAGTTTCTTATGCAAATACGATAAAACTCAAGGTTAAACATTCAGATACGTCGGCGTTGATCTTCGAATAGAGTGCTTTTCATTTGGAAAATTATACGTGGGATTATAATTTTTTGGTTTACTATGGAATACTATTTCCAAAATATTCACATAAAAAAAACGAATAGGTAGTTCATATTTATTGATTTTATATTATGTCATCAGTGTTATAAAGTTATTTTGATATTATACCATAAAAGGAGTATTTAAATATCAGCTATATAATTTTTCAAATTTTGGAATTAAATATTGATTATTATATTTTGTATGTTTCAGAAGTTTAATGGATATTAGTGATATTCATATACCAGATCAAGACAAAAAAATCTTGGATAGTATGCGGCGAAAGCGTGTAGAAAGGCAGCATGGTGAGGATCTAGCGCACCGAGTAAATGTATACTGGGAACAAATGCGCGAAGAAGAAAAAAGATTGACAAGAGAACAAAAACAAAAATGGCAAAACTTTATAACGTCAAAACGCAATATAGAAAACGGTATGAACCTCATGCGGTTAGAGGAACTACGCAAGGCCTTTGAAAATAATCAAAGACAATTGGAAAAACAGATTAGACAAAAAGATGAAAAAGTTAAAAATCTTAAAGAACAAATTAAAGATCGTATGGTAGGTATTTATAGTTTTTTCATATTAATTAAGGGGCATGCATTACTGTGGCGGAATCAGGAGACAAGTAGGCCATGGTCTTACTTTTTTTTTTCGTCTTCAAAACCGGAGTAACAGATCATTTTTAAGTTAAAATTATAAGTATAAATAACAGCATTACACATAAGCTATAGCTTAACATTAAATCGATTTGTTAAAAAGTTAACAACTATCAATACAAAATAAAATAAGGGACATTGTTCTTTATAAATAACTAGCTGAATAAATCGGCTTCGCCCGTGTGCATTTTTTTGTGTTACCTACGCATAACTTTTTATTTTATCTGTTTTATACTATAGGTTACTTTTAAATTTGTTGACCCTAGATTGTCCGTGTATAGTAACCAGAAATTGGCGAAAAATTAGTATATTTTAGTATTTCGAAGACAAATTGTAAAATGCAATTCTAATCGAAGGAATGTTAAAATAAAATATGCCTACAAAATTATAACTTACTATATAGATTTTTCAGTTAAAAAAATATTTTACGTATTATTATTATTATTATTATTATTATTATTAGCATTATTTTTATTGTTATTAAAATTATTATGTAATAGATCACCTTATTTTATTAAAAATATCAAAGACACTAAAAACAGGATCACTAATAACACGCGCCATCGTGATTATATTAAAATCGAAATATAATAATAAAATATTATATTATAATATATTATCGATAGAATATTGAATATGGACATTAATATATATCCGAGATATATTAAATATTATCATTAAATATATTATTATATTAACTTTAACAAACAGGCATAATAAAAAATATACTTGTAATATCTTTATGATACAGTTTTAACAATAACTATTTAAATATTTATAGAAAATGCACTATCCATGTTGCATATAAAAATATAATTTTCTATACATTTTTTCAATTTTCATCCCTTTTAACCCCTTTAGGGGTTGAATTTTGAAATATTCTTTCTTAGGGGTTTTCGGCATCATAAATTGAAACCTAACCTAACCTAACCTAACCTAATTATAATTTCAGTGGTTCCGACTAGTTGATTTTTTTTATTTTTACTCTTTTTACACCTTTTAACTCCTATAGAGGTTGAATTTTGATAAATCCTTTTTTAGTAGGTGTCTACTACAAATTTCTTGCTTCAGACATTTCGAACTTTATTCTAATAAACTCGTGACTTAGTGTATCCCTATAAAAAAAATCACACGGTGTCAAGTCGCAAGATCAAGGTGGATAGTTTTGGTCTCCCCGCAACGAGATTAGTTTGTCCAGGAACTTCTCACGCAGCAGAGTGATTGTTTCTCTTGAAGTGTGACAAGTTGAAACCTTACATTTTTTATGTTAATTTGGTCCAAATGAGGCCATTGAAAATTACTGAGCTCATTACTTCTTGTATGATTACAATAAGACGGCGCAACCATAGGTGTGCGCTCGGGGCGAGCCCCGGCTTGACAGGAATTTTTTTGGGGACGTAGTAAAATTCAAACTAACAATAGTAAAATGTCTGTATATATTTTAATATGTATGTGGAAATCAATTAATTGTATTTATAAAATTTGATTTTAAAGAATTTAATGTTTTACTTTTAACTTCAAAAATATATGTTTAAAAATTAGCAATTTCTAATGATAATAGAATCTTATCATCTTGATTCTTAAATCCTGCGTTCTTTTTGAGACACTCTATATCTATAGTAAACATTATACGATAAGCAACTAAATATACATATAATTGGCACCATATTTTTTCTTCGAATTTTCCTTTCAATCATAGGTACAAATAGAAGGGTTAACCCCTGAAAAATCTTTCAAGCCCTTCCTTAATTAAGAACATTTACATTATCTTGCCATTAAAAATTACACCACAAAATGTAATTTTTTTCCTATATCACTTATATCACCTATATCCACTTATGCTTTGAAAATATTTTCCTTTTTTATTTATTCCTAATTTAATAGATACATTTATGAAAATTTATAAATTTTATAAAAATAAAATAAAAATAAATGAATGCATAGTTTGCAGTATTATGATTTATGTATTTTATCACCGGTATTGAATAAAATATTTATCATCAGGTGATTCACAAAGTAAAATAAAATTACGATTAATTTTTTTGTTTTTTATCTTGGTGAATTACCTAATTTTAAATTTTTAATTTGAAACTGGTCGTACAGTACCCAAATCATAATACTTCAGGTCACGCAGTTGTTTATTTATTTATTTTTTTCTTTATACTATTTATTTGTATACGAGTACTTATATAAATTTATGAGTAATAACCACTTTTTAAATTTTTGTTTTATATTATTATTTTATTATTAAATATTTATGGAGTAATCTTATATAAAATTTTCTGTAAAATAATAGATAATTGATGTTTTTAAAACAAAAAATAATAATTATTAATAAACAAAAAACAGCAAAGTTTCAAGTATAGCTGTTTTTTATAAATTAAATGTAGGTACATGTATTTTACAAGTAACTAAAACAAATGTAATTAATTGTATAAAAAATAAAATGCCTTCAAAAATGGTATAGGATAAAGGATGGTACATATACAATGGATGAAGAATGATTAAAATAATTAAGAATTGATGATACATCCTCTAACTAATTTATCTCCTATATAATTGCTTAATAAACATATAGAGAAAAAAATTGTTTAATTTTATCATAATTTTACTTTGAAAATAATTTAAATTCTATAAGGTCGGTGTCTCAAAGTGATAGTCTCCTCCACTTCTTTATGTGTACGTCGCTGCTTATACAGTTGTACCATTGATTAGCTTGTACCTATCGTATAACTTTCAACTTTTATTTTGGTTATTTTTCCCAAAAATAAGAAATCATTAGTCATCAAAAATTACTATTATTAATTTATATATATAAAAATAGCATAATTTAATTAAATTCGTGATTTTTTTTATAGCCAAATGTATTTTTCCATCAATTCCTGCTAGATAACAATCTGTCTATAGGCTAATTATATTATATAAATATATTATAAATAATATTTTAACATTTTCTATAAAACTTTAAATTACTTGTGATTATTGCTCGCTATTAATATTTTGTTTATTTTAGACATTTGAAAATTCACTAAAACAAGATATAGAATTAAAAAAACATACAATCGTGGGTGACAATCATTTTTATGATCAAATGAATGATATTAAATATAAAATGAAAATGCAAGACTTAAATCTTTTGAAACAAAAAAGAGCGGATGAAATAAGAAATAAATCACTTCAAAGGAACCAAGAAGTAATTTTTAATTATTGGGAACTTTTGATTTCCGATAAATTTTTATTACATTTTAAAGTTTTTTTCCTTTTAAAAATTATAAGTACTGAATACTCATTTTATACTACTAATAGTTGTATAGTTATTACTCACAATTTACATAGAACTAATTATGTTAAAAACCTAGAATAACGAGAATCTGAGTAATCGCATTTTCATAAAATGTATAACTATAGTTATTTTATTATATTTAAAATATTTTTTAATGAATACTATATAATTAAAACAAAAATTGTAATTTAAATTAATTTTGAAAATAAAATATTTTTGAAGTATTCAGATAATTCGAATGACTAAGAATCCTGATTAATGATATGTTTTTATAGAATAATATACTATGATATACCTATTTATAATTGTAGGCATTGTTAAATATAATGTATTTTAAGATTATAAATTATACATAAAAGTTTCTAAAAAGTTAAATTATATTACATTTATATATATATACTTTTTTTTTAATTGATCCTTAAGTCCGGCAACTATTGCCATTAGTTGTTTATAAGGTTATTATGGGTTTTTTGAAAATATTTTAGAACTTTAGGTTTGTAACGCATGAGTATTTGTGTTTTGGTAGAGTTTCGAATGGACACCCGTAGGTTTCTGCCATGCTCGGTTGGGGGATGGCGGCATCTCTTTCCAGACAGTTGTCTGCCCAGAGAGAAGTACCACCCATGAAATACATTTATATTATTTTATAATGATTGTAATTTATATATTTAACTATTTTACTAATACCTAGAGAGTAATGTCTTCAAATCGATTGGAGGAATTACGACATATAGCACAATTAGAACTGATGCAAGCACAGCATGATGATGTGATTCGTCGTAAGTTTGATGAGTGTCAAGCAAAAGAACGCCGAGCTTTTAAAAATCATCTAGACAATATGACAATGCGAATGAGAGATCTAGCGACAAAAAGGTGAACAAATATATTAATTTTCTTTAGCCAATATACATTTATTATTATTATTAACAAATAACTATTAGCTTACAGAGAGAACAGCATATGGACCAAGTTCATAGAGTAGCTAGAGAGTTAGAAGATGGAATGCAAAGATGGCAAGATCGAATAATGTTAATGCAATATGAACAATTGAGAAAAGCAAAAGAAAATGCAGCACTATACACCGATAACAAAAAACTAAGGGCTGAAATAAATAATAAACGTAGAGCTTTAGAGCATTCTGCTAAAATACAAAGGTGAATTATTCTAAATGAGATTAAATCAAAAAAGTATTGTTATTAAGTGTATAATATCAATACCTATCAACAGTTGGTAATATACGTATAATGTTTAAAAAGGCAAATCAATAACGTTTGTTTAATATTTTCTTTTTTGAATGTACCCATTTATTTTATTGTGGGCTGACGTTTCAAACATATTATTACAGGTGCTACCTTCAGAGCATATATTTACCGTTTCACTATTATTAGTTATTAGTGGTGGCTAATGATATATTTTTAACAAACAATATTATTTTAATTTTTTTTATATAGAGTGAGACTGAAAAAATATTGATATAAATTTCAAATGGGTGTACAGAAAAATTTCAAGTTGTTCCCATACAGTTTTTTTCTTTATCTTATAGAAATATCAACGCTCGAAATTTAAGATCTAATTTCTTAGTAACAGGTGTAACGTGGTCGGGGGTGACCAACTAAATATATGATATTCAGTACTACTACTCCTTTTGAATATATTTTATCATAGATCGAGAATATAAAAGGAAAGGATCTTAATATTACAAATAAATGCAGATTAGTTTAGATAATTGTAAAGATTTAATATATAAAATAACTTACGAGTATGGATTTCTAAATCAAAACAATACGGAGTTTAGTACATTTACACCAGATAGTCGTTGTGGTCGAACTGCCGCGTCTTACTTATTTGATATTAGCCGTTGGACTTATAATAGTGATATATGATAAATGCCCTAGTTAGAACGTAGTGTCCACTTAGCAGTATACATATATCTGTAGACTAATAACTAGAGCTGGAATTTTAATGCTCTACAAAATAGCAAACAATGTTCAAAAAAACAAAAACAAAATATGCTCTGAAAATGTATAAAAAGTTAAATTTGTCATAAAATGCAAAAAAAATGTAAAATAAAAGCTACATTAAATTAATCAGTGTCACTTGAAACAATTTTTTTTCTTACGGACCTATGTGTTGAGGCATCAGAAAAAATATGTATTTGCATCAAAATAATATTCAGCCCTACTAATAACCATGTAACAGTCTTTTAATTGTAGTTAAAAAATGTGAATCTTATTTATTAAATTATGAATCCACTGAATAATTATAATTAACCTATGTGCTATTGATGTAATTATGTACTTTTCTCTACTCTGTGACAATTTTAAACGGTTTCGGTAATTCCAATAATTTTTTCATATTTTTTAACTTTTCATAAGTTGTAAAAAAAGTTATCAATATTTTTGTTTATACATATATTATACTATTAATAATATTTTAATAATATAATAATATAATATTATTAAATTTTATATTTTTATAGACTATCGACCGTTGTAATCGTCCGTCAACTATATTGTTCCGATTACTGATATCGCAATATTTTAGATAATTATTTTTAAATATAACCATAAAAAATATAAATGATATCGACATCCAATCAAATTATCGATATCGTCGGCCAACAATATTTCTTAATATTTATTAATTTATATATAGGTACATCGGCAAGGAAAATACAACTTCTAACTATGGTTTATATTATTTCAGTTTAAATTTTCAACTACTCTTATAAGGTTTTTGGTTTTAATTACCTACTTAGCACAATATTTTGAACTTTAAAACTATCATGAAATGAATAAGTAGCAAATTTTAAACTAAAACATATAATATATTTTTAGAGTGAAAGAAGCAGAAAGAGAACGTTTGCGTAACATAAAAAAAGAAATTGAAGAAGAAGAAAAAAAAATCAGTAGATTAAAGCAGAAAAAAAATTTGAAAATTCAAATGAGCCGAAAATTAGCTTTGAGTACAGCTGAATTAAGAAAAGAAATTCGGTTAGTAATATGGGTATTTAAGTATTTTGTGTTCAAATTTTATATTTTTAATACTATTTAAATATTTTCTTTTTATATTTAGTGGCAGTACGGAATTGGATTTGTGTAATCGTCGATGAAAATATGTACTCGTATTATATTTAAATTATTATTATTTATTTAAATATTAGGTATAAACAAATAAAGGTAAATTAATTAATTTTAATAAATTAAGTATGTAGCAGATATTTTAAAATAAATTGTTATTCAATAAATGTTACTTCTATTTCATAATGAAAATATAAAATCATTATACTATTTTAATCATTAAATAACATCAGAAACGAAAAATAATCAGTTTAATCGTTGGACTGAATATAATGGTTAATAAGGAGTTCACGAGGGTATCAAGGAGACGAGGTTTTTTTTTTTTTGGGAGAGTGACCAAAAAAGTTATGAGAAACGGTGACTTCAGGAATATGAGGTATACTAGGTATAAGCTGTCATATAATTGTAACCAAAGGTCAGAACGATAAACGAATATAGAAAATGAGTTAGCTACTGATACGAGAATAGGAAGAGTTTTGCGATATTGTCGCGTCGTTGCCACCAAGCTGTCTACCGTTTTTTTTCCGCAGTTAAACTTGACAGACGTTCCGCCCAAAATGAATAGGTAAAAACAAGGTACATGTAAATTCCGCCGGGAAAAATAAATATTTTTAAACTAAGCGTTCCATAACTGTAATGTTTGAACGAACATGGAACAATCGTATCTCAGACAATAATCATCAATTATATCATATCTTATGAGCTTTGTCACATATTATGCTAAATATTGATGTTATATGTGAAATTTATTTGAATTTATTTAAATACGTACTTAATACTTTTGTATTTTTTTTTTTTTATATTTTAATACTTACTTATAAATTATAATGATTAATCTATGTTGTGTCAATTATAATATGATTAATAAAACACATTCAGAAATTTGTTTATTAACAGTAAGTAATAAATGTATTCTTTATAAACATATTGGATATTATACCTATACAGTTTTTATTGAAAAATACAAATAAAAGTAACTTTAAACTTTTAAACTTCATTAAGTAATAAGAACTTTTTATAATTTGTAAGTTATATGTAAGATGTGTTTATTAACTATCAATTTTTTTCGGGTGGAATTTACATGTCTGTTTCTTTACCTATATTTTTTTGGACGGAATTTACATGCGCCCGTTTTTAGCAGTGCTAATAGTTTTTTATATATCACGTGCCGCCCGTTGTGGTGTCTTGTCGGTCAAGATTATACTTTGGCTTTACGTGAATTGTGTACCACGTGGCTCAATCCGTAGTCGTTAACAACACGTGCTCATCCGTCAGATTGTTGATTGGGGTGCATGTAAACTCTGCCATAAGTACTTTTTTTACTGTTAAATCCGCCACAAGTATCTTTTTTACTGTAAACCCCTCCAGTAAAAAAAATATATAGTTATGTCATGCATGTAAACTAAAATCATTTGATACAATTTGTAAATATTCTAAATCTTGTATTACTCCTTTAGTGTAGGTACCTATTTATATCATCCTGTAACACTGTCATTTTTTTTTATTTCGAATTTTTTAGCTTATTTACTTGAGATATGCCATTTAGTTTTATATAAGTATGTATTTGAAAGTAAGAACTTTACTAAAAATATGAACATTCGGTTGACTTTTATAAAATGAATTTTTTAGATGACTATGAAAGGATTCACAGGCAAAATACAAAAAAAAAAAAAAACTGGCGGAGTTTACATTAGACCTTTTATTATCTTTTTATCGTAACCGATATTCTGGCGGAGTTTATAATCACCCGTTGATTGATCTCCCTGGTGCCTCCAGTCTCATGATCTGCCAGTCGAGGTGAAGAAGTGCCGTCCGGAAACAACTACCAAGTTCCAATTCGGATCCATGGGCGTCCCCAGACATTTTTCTAGGGGGGGGGGCAAAATTAATTTAAAAAATAAATGAAAATTTTTTTATACATTTTATTTATAGTAAATTATTATATTTCGTCATTATTAAAATTATGGGTTAAAATATTACTGACATTTATGTATAATGTACAATTAAAACATCACTCAAGAAATACATTAAGATAAAATAGTCCGATTATTATTAATGATAGTTTTCATAAATAGCCGTCAGCCGTGCGTTGACATAATATGTTATGGAAACTTAGTAGACCTATTTTTAGAAATTAATTTATCATTTGGAATTTTACCAATTTCTGTGGAAATAACATTATTCCAGGGGGGGGCAAGTGCCCTGTCTTGCCCCCCCCCCTGGGGACGCCCATGTTCGGATCTAGTCTTAAGTGCTGGAGTGGTTTCGCGTGATCGTTGCGACTTAGATGTCGCTAGGTCGTTTATTTATTTATTTATTTTTCATTCATGCCAGTCATATGGCGCTTCATAAATTGTTGATAAGATGCAAAATCTATAGTAAGATCTACGGAAGATTTCTTAAATCTTAAATGCGCAGAAATATTCGCGCGGTCTTCCTCTAATTCTTCTACCATTTATTTCCCTATCTATAATCATGGTGATGAACTAATTGTGTTTTAGTAGACGGCCAATCAGCTTCATTTTCCTTTTTATTTTTGTGTTCATCATTTTTCTTTTCTTACTAATTTAACATAACACTCTTTCAATCGTCTTATTTTCTATCCAGCTTGTTTCTGATATATTCCTCCACATCCACATATCCGTCGCCTCTAGCATATTACTTTTATATTTATCCATCGTCCAAGTTTCACAATCATATAGTAATATACCTACTCCAAATGTATGTTTCTATGCATTTTTTTCTTGAAATTATACTCAGTTATTTTTTAGTAAGTAATATTCGTTATTTTTTTAAAGCTTGTTTTGTAAGTGTGTTTTGTCTTCTTATTTCTTTTATAGCTTTATTTTCATCAGTTATCAAGCTTCCTATGAAGCAGTACTCGTTTACTTATTGTATATATTCATTGTTGATCGTTATGTTAGTATTTGTTGATACTTAATTATGATACTGAATTCCCAAAGATAATTGCCCACGCCCAGAAAATGATGGCAATGTTTGTGTCGTCATATGTGTGCGAACAGACTTTTTCGATCATGAAATTGCGGAAAAACTCAATCAGAAACCGATTGACTGATGAACACCTTTTCGTACTGCTTAAAGTTGCTTCATCACAGCTGGAACCTGATTTTGAAAATATTATGGAAAATCAAAACCAATTATGTTTCACACGCCTACCATGGTAGGGCCTTCGATTAAAATTAAAATTATGTAAAAATTAAATGAATTATTATTTAAGGCAAAAGGTAATTTGTAAAATTTGAGTGTAATTCTGTAATGTTTTTATAATATGATTCAAAGCTTTAGCACAAAATGCATTTTTTCTATAATTCTAGCCCTCCTCTAGAATTTCTTAAACTTTGTGGCCCCCCTATTAAAAAAGTTTACCCACCACTGTTATAATCAAATAAAAGTCTTTATTTATCTAAAGGATAAACTATATATATGTATTTTAAAATTTAATTCAGTTATCATTAGTATGTTAATAAAACAGTAATAATAATATACTAATGATGACTCATTTTAATTACATATATTTTTACATATTTTGTTTTTTTGTTATGTATAAATCCCAATCCTAAATATTATGAGTTGTAAATAAATTAGTTTTGTCTATTTTTAGAATCGATAATTTCTATAATTATTTTCATCCATAATTATACCTTATAGCGAATGCGTAATATGCAAACTCAAACATTTCCGTTGTTACTAAACTAATTTAAATAAAATAGTATTTTTTTCAATTTTAAGACAGTTTTATACGAAGAAATATCTTATAGTATGGCCAGAATCATTACTCTTTCAATAGTATAACTTTTGTCAATCGTTTTTTGAGAAAATTAATGAGAAATATTTATGAGTATAATGCAGATTATATGGATCTTACCGAATCTAACCTAACCCTTCAACCAAGTCTTCAATTTTTGATAATACTTTTCTACTTTTTTTTTTTAAACAGAAGATTTATCCCTTATATTACAATACTTAATAAATATTTCAAAAATATCAAAAAAAAACATTGAAGTATGCACTAAAAGATAAAGTATGCAATTAAAAATGTAAAATAAGACTTTAAAATAAAAATAAGTAGATAAATATCGAAATATGCAAAAATATGCTCTAAAAAAATTTGATTGTTTAAATTGTTATGTCAAATAAATGTTGTGCTAACTTAGCATATCATACGACTAACCAGAATAAATATGCAAATGCATATAAATCCACGCTCTACTTATGAGATAGCTAGAGTGCTTGGAAATGATCCAGAAATACAGATATGAGTATCAAAATAACATGTCAAGGAAATTAAGATAATTATTATATTTTTTTATAATTAATCAATTTTAGGTTGTATTCGTTTACTACTTTGTTCATTATTTTATTTAAACTTTAAATACTGTTAAATAATTAATTTCTGGTGCGATATTCTAATTTATTCTACATAGAAGTATTCAATAACACATTCTTCTTAAGAATTCAAAATTAAATATATATACGAGTATTATATAAAAGTCTTTAAAAGCTAAAACGATACAAAAACCTTAGTAGTAAAGCGATAGAATTTAATAAGGAAAATACTATCGATGAGGGAAAATAATACTCAACATTATTATTACCAATTAAAGATCGTATTAAAATCATAGAACCGTATCCTGGAGGATACTGATATTTATTAGGGCAGATCATTAGCGACATCTGATCAAATAGAAAACGTCATAATGAGATCTCATAAAGGCGGTAAAATTCATGTGACAGACCAAAACGTATTAAATAGTTTTTACAAATTTATTAAAATACGTATTCAATATAAATAATAAACATGACAATATTAAGAATCCTTTTACGATATAATTATTAACCAGAAATAAAAGTGATAACCAAATAGTAACGAGTTTACGTGAATAGTTAGAATATAATATTGTTGAAACTATTGAATATCAAGTAAATGTTTTATCATTTAATTATAGTGTAGAAAATTAACCTATTTTATATTTTTCAAGGCCATACCTGAAAAAAATTCAGAAGGGTTAAATAGGTTTTAATCAGCTATACAAGCCAATTACATTTTAATGTTTAAAAATAAAACATTTAATATTGATTTAATAAATATAATGAAGAATATAATTTAACTGTTAAATTGAAAATTAAATTTAAAATCACACTTACATAATATATAACAAAATGTATGTTGTGAGTGAGGAGAGAGCCTTGCTCTTTCTATAATAACTCTTTTCTATTTAAATGGTATATATTCAGTATTTGTATATGATTAATATAAAATTTTTACTTGGTTTTATCAGATAATCCATAGTTTCATTTTTTTTCTGATTAGAGGAGTCGTTAAATTTAATAAACAAATATAAGAATATTTAATAGACATGTATTTACGTGAATATTCAGTACCTATTTACTTATTACTACTTTACTTATTCAGTACCAGTTTACTATAATTCTAAACTATGTATGTATAATTAGTACTTGAAAATTATGAATACATTTATTTTACAACATCAATATTGTGTAAAATTATTTTTTGTTCAAGAAACACGATAATTATATCTATACAGATTTTATATTATATAAAATGATCAGCAATAAGATATTTTGATTTTGGCATTGTAGAAATCACCTTACGGCTCAGACGCAGGTAATACAGGTAATACGAAAAAGGCAGGAAATCCTCAATTGTCGATGAAGACAACAATACGTACAAATCCATAAGGACTAATCAGCAACTACTGGTATTACACTATGTGTATATGGTGTGGTCTTCTTTTATGGTCACTGACCGGGAAGATTATGGTCAGTGGGTCTTTATAAAAATAATATTTTGTACCTCAATTCATGTCAGATAAAGGTCAAATTTTGCTACCGCGGCCGACTATTTATTGAAGTATTTTTATAGTGTACGAAACACATTATTATCACAATAAACATAGTTACACTACAATTGAATTTGTGTTCTATTGACTTATATTTTTTTTTTAATCTGCCGACAAACAACCATTTTCAGATACTATTGGCTATACAAGGAAATAATAATGACATACTTCTTTGGTTTATTTTGTAATATTTTTAAAAAGACCGAAAATTAGAATTTACTAAGCTTAATAGTACTTAAGGAGGAATATTATTATAGATGTTTTTATTTAATTCGATGGGTTTTGAATTTAAAAAATTCCAACTTGGATCAATATTTTAATGTCAATAAGTAAGCATTGTTTAATAAAATATGAAGAGGAGAAAATTATACAGAAATTAACTATAGTTTGTTTTCAATTCTTTGATTTAAATTATTTATACACAATGTGTATTACACACTAATGTAGTATTTATTAATAAATATTATAATAAAAGCTGCATATAATTTGTTATTTGTAATAGTAAACTTGAATGTTTAGTTAATACGTATTTACTAAAACCAATAGTGGAAAATTTAAAAATCAAAACAAGTCATTCATAGTTTACGAGTATTTTCATTGTAACTTTTAACCGTTATTTATTATAATAATTACATTCGATAAAAGCCGAGTGGCTGAACAACAGAAACATTGAGAATAATGTTTCCCCTATGCTTATACACAATTTGTTCTATCGATAAGAGGATATATTATTTTTACCACGTACATTGTTTCTAAAAAAAAGGGTCTGGTGACATTGTTTTTAGGTATTAATGTCTAGCAAATCTCTTTTAACTCATTAATTGTATAAAGACCAAGAAGCCGGTAAACAAAACACCCCTCTTATTTTCAAAAGTAACAGTTTTAAATTACAAGTATTTTCAATAAAATAAATATTGAAAATAATTTAACAGATTGAAACAAATTATTCATATCAGTTTTACCATTAGCTGTTATAATATGATTGTTGTATTAAAAAATTTACTCAATTTAGACCATTCAGTCTATCAATTTTTATATTTTATTAAATCATTATAATAATATAACTATTGAAAAATCGATTACTTATATTTGATTTAGGTATCCAAATGATAAGGTCATTTAGTTAGAATTAAAATGTTCAATACCATATTTCTATTTCTATATTTTGTATATAGGTCTAACTTATATTCGTATTTTACACGTCATACATCTAATTGAAATATAATACTGTAAAATTAAGTATTAATAGAATATTTACTTTATGAAAAAAAATGTATTGTGTCTTAACTTAAGTGAGTTAAAATAGATTTTCTAAAACATAAATAAATAAATCAAACGCGTAGACAGTTTGGGTGACTATAGAAGAATGTTTAATAGCATAGCACCCTGAAGTACGACACACGAACAGATGGTGTTTATATTTTGATCAACGGTAGCGGGTTTCTTTTTTAAGTACATAATAATACAAATTTTACTCTAGATGGTGGCAAATGATATTTACACAGATAACATTGGGCATGTCATAATTGACGTTAAACTGTGTAGTGGGTATATACTGAAAATTTGTCACCCATATTATTATTATTTTCGATTTAAACATTATTATTATTATTATTATTTTTATTGTTATTATTATTATTATTATTATTATTATTATTATTATATTTTATACCATATAACATATACAAGATGGTAGAGTCGACGATAGAAAAGTGAATAATAAAAATTCCTTGGGTATTATTTCACTGGGACACGGAGAGAGGTGGTAGGAAGAGGGTTTATGCGATTCACTCGGGCGAGTTTTTATATGGAAATTTAGAACATACCCAACCGCGGGCGTGGAATCACAAAGACTGACAAAATACTGCTTAAATAGACTCCGTGACACCGACGTGTGTATTATTCTGTGGTGTATTTACTTTTGTCATTGTCCATTCTATTTTTCCCTCTTTTTTCATGATCTTTGAAACCCGGGTGACATTTCTGCACAGATGACTATCAGTTCAGCTGCGTGTATTCAGATTTTTGCATGGTTGATTCTGACGATACAGAATATAAAATACTTATATACATGTATCGTCAATATTATATTTTAATATCCATGCATCTTGGTGTCAAAAAAAAAGAACTTTTTAAATTTAATTTTCTAGTAAATGACATTTTTGAAAAGCTATTAATATTATTACTAAGGAACTTATATAATGCCTGTTTATTAATATTGAATAAGAATATTGAGTCAACGATATTTATAATAATATCAGATCGGGAGTACCACAACTTAAAAGTTATTAAAATTAGAACTTAAAAACATGGATTTGAATTTAAATTATCTATATATTGGTAATGACATTTTTTTTTTTTATAAAATATTATCCTTATTACACATGAATCGTAAAACAAAAATTTAAAAACCAAATAATTTGTTTGTTAACAATTTTGATCATTAATATAGTTTTGGGTTTATGGAATTGACAAATATTATATTCTGATTTTAATGTCATATTTATCGAAGTATTATTCATCTTACAACTAATGGTCATAATAGTAATAAATAAGGCTGGGATTTTAATGTTCTAAAAAATAGCAAAAAATGCAAAAATGCTTTAAAAATGTATTTATTATAGTTTAAAAATAATATTTTTAAAATCATGTTACCAAACATATTTAATTATATTTATTTAACATAATAAACGAGTATATATAAGTACCTATATGTTTAATATTTTCATTTATTTACACTTTATTTAACTTTATTTAAATTTGATCGTCGTTGGACTCTTGAGAAAGGAAAATTTTTTTTCAACTATTTTAATTGTGTTATATTTTTGATAAAAAATGTATTTGGGTCAATTTGCTCGTATTTATTAGTTTAACAATTTAGTAGATTACATATTAAACGTGCAAGTTTTGAGCGAACAAACACCGAAACGCGTGATCAAATACACTAATATTTAAAAATCAATAGATAAATTCTAAAAAATGCTTTAAAAACTTTAAAAAAAAGTCATAAATATAGAAAAATATGCCCTAAAAATGGATGTACAGTTAAATTTGTCATAATATGCAAAAAAAAAAAAAATGCAAAATAAAAACTACACTAAATGAATCAGTATCACTTGAAACAGATTTTTTGCTACGTGTTGAGGCATTAGAAAAAAAGACAAATTTGCATCAAAATCCAAACCCTATCTATAAATAAATAAAATAAAATATCACTTTAAACAATTTTTTATAATGTATTATCACAAATAATTAAATTTATTCGACAAAATAAATGCATTACTTATTAATAGCGAATTAATTTATTATTCATATAAATCTACTAATGGAGTTGTTATTTATTTACAAAGTATCCTATTTATCAACGAATTATATTAGACATTTTATGGAGAGCATATCATCTATAGCAGATTATCGTATTACTATTCAGTAAGTAAAGTGCACTAAAAATTCGCCTGTCGCATTAATGATTTATGTTACTTTCAATTACGTAGTAGGGAAAATGTAACTAAATAGTCCCATCATAGGGTCGTAATGTTTATAAAAAGTATAGCACAAGTATATCACATATATCATATCTCAATGTTTCATTTTGTATAACAAATTTTTTTTTTATGTTACTCCATTTTATGTGTGAGTGGGTGTATGCGTGTGTGCGTGCGTGTGTGTGTGTGTAGGTCGATTTTTAAATGAAATTTTATACCCATAAATTTTAGTTGATAATAGTAACTTAATATTTTTAAGTAATACATTGATAATTCTTAAACTTAGATAGGATTGAAATAATAAACATATTCTGCGAGGGCTTAAAAATAGTGATTAAGATGCAGGAAAAATTAAATTAGTATTAGATATAATTTATTCTACAGCAGGGATAAAAAACTGTATTTTTTTTAATATGGATGAATGTGATATAGAAGTTTAGAATTTTGTTATTAACTTATGAGTTGTTTATAACTGAAAAATAATAAAATAATACTGTTTAAAAAAAATGTATAAAAAACTTACTTAACTAATTCAATTTTGTATTTTTCATCTGAGATAACTCTTTTCTGAGAAATTGTCCCACCCTTAAATTTGAAAATAATGTTATTGTTAAAACCACGTCCATGGTATGCTTGAAGATAACTCACTTTTTATTTTATTTAGCAAAAGAGAGCATTGTTCAAGGAACAATCATTTATCGTAAAATAAGATTGATAAAAATCATAAACATAACAATCATTATTATTTCATAAAATCAATAAAAAAATCGTTGAACTTATCAGTTATAGTACCTGTAACAAACTAACAATATAAATCATACAATTTTTGTGTAAGTTACACATTTTTGAATTTACAGAACCATTATATTGATTATCTAGAATACTGACATGTGATTTAAAAGGGGACTTATTTTTTATAATTTAATGTCTTGACTATTTGATTGCTCTAAAAAAATTAATTAGATCACGTAACTTATACTTAATTAACTCTGTGGATTTCATTGAATATTTCCATCCTAAATAATTGATTCGCAAACACAATTGTGAAGAAAAAAAAAAATTGTGTATGTTGTAAATGCTCATTTATTCGCTTTTAGTCATTTTATTTGCGATTTTTAAAGCCAATATTAACGGTCAATAATTAACATTTTATATATTTTCTTTTTCGATAGTACCTAATTAACAAAAATTAATTAATACTAAATGTAATTATCATAATCACTGTTACATTTATTTGTACGTAAGAGACATTTTCATTATTCTCTGTATGTAATATGTTATATAACAAGTCAAACACATTTGTATTGTCGATACTACGCGAGATAATACAGTAGGTACTTATGTTATAATAATAAAACATAATTATCTGAATATTATAATTTACAATGTATTAAATCCATGCTATAATAACAAATATGTCGAAGAAATTTTGAAGAATCCGGATATTTTTTATAATAAAATACTGAAATTTAATTATACGCTAAATTAAATACAGGTATATTGAACTGAATACACTAGTTTGATATCACATAATTGAATGCAGAATACAGAAAAACAGATAACCAAATAAAATATGTGGAATAAAGAAACCAGTTTACTAATTAATACTGAAATAAATATTTGTTTGACAAGGAGAACTTTTATTAGCACTGATTTTTTTTTTTTTTATCAAATTAATTCATGTTGGAATTTTTGTAGATAATTAACAGTTGGATATTTTAAATTTTACCAGTGCCTGTATGATATTATGTACTCACAAGTACAATAGTAGTATGTCCGATAAAACATTTGTACGTATTCGCGGCACAGTAAGTTTCGATTAAAATGTTCGATCATTATACACTATAGTACGTAGTCTATAATATAAGCTGCATAGAATACACCACCTATTATTGTAGTTTAGGTCATCATCGTTCATTTCTCGGATCTTCTTTGGAATCCTGCGCGTCGTTCTTATTGTCATATTAGCCGTTGTGTCGGCGTGTTATCTCTGCAGCGAGATTGACGGCGACGATAACTCGAACGTATAAGACGGTCGATTTCAAAGAATTCAAAGAAGTCACACCATAAGGGACTTTAACGCGGGCTACATGTGCACAGTAGTCGACCTTTTTACGTTAAGAAGCCGACAAAAAATAAAGCAGAGAAGAAGAAGAAGAAGAAGAATACATTATATGTACACACATGCGTGTGTATGTTTGTATGTATGCGTGTACATATCTGTACAGATCGTACGCATGTATAGGCATGTAGGAGATGAGGGGAAAAATCCACGTCAACCCGTATTAGCGCACGGTCGGACGAATCGTGTGCACAGTCGATTCTATTGTATAGGCGAACGGTCAAAAACCAAGTGCAGCGAGTGAAAAAAAAAAAAAAAAAAAATTGGAAGAAACCGGACCTTACACACGCTGCCCATTGGAATCCGTAAACATGCGCCTTGCTACAACACGTACACGGCAAATAATATATAGTGTACGTGTACACATTATTGTCGCAGGACTGTCGGCCGCCGCGCACACAAGCGTCGTACGGTCCGCCAGACTTTCTGATTCTCATGGGAAAAACGCTACATAGGTTATACATCATTACATGTATATACTTCATATTATACCGGTGTGTTTGCATTGTAACTTTTAGCATCAAGTGGCTTTCAGGCACTTATGTCCACGTTGTCGCCGAGAACAACCTGGATACACTCGAGGGGCACGCAATTTTTTTTTTTTTTTTTTGACATGGCACCCCGCCGATATTCGCGAACACTATATTGTAACGGCTAAAAAACGGCTCTTCAGACTACCCCTATGTGTACGACGTCACCGCCACTGTTTAGGGTGTGTATGGGGCTGATCGGTAAATAATTAAAACGTATCGACGATAATAATGTGTATAAATTTGAAATCGTTACATATATTGTTACAACTTCACATTGGGGACGGGTTTGAGGGGGGACTAAGAGGGCAGTCACTCTCCCCCCCCCCATTTGGTCGAATTTTGCCTTTTTTTTTTCTAAATAAAGCTAATACGCTCAAGCAATGTTTCTTTTAATATAATCATAATACTGAATCGTCATTGCAGAATTGTAATGCCGAGTTTACACTATTGTAATTTCTTGCATGCTTTTTTCCGCGTGCGTATTTTTTCTCGCGCAAGAACAAAACTGAACAAATGTGAATCATGATAATAAACATACATATTCTTGTACGTACACATTTTTGTAAGCAGTTCGATACATTAGACAGAAATCGAATACAATTTGTTAATCATATATAAATATTGAAAAAGGTATTTATTCATTCTCAAACAGTTTTTGTACATAGTTTTTTGATCTTAATTTCTTATTTCAAAACATAAACTATTTGATGATCCAATTCTATTTACTTATTAATCCATTGTCGAACCCAATTTTTTTTTATTGCTCTTTGTTTCTTTTTTTTAGATTTCTTTGCGGAGCATATCGCAAATTATAAATGTTTCTTTTTTTGTAGAATCCATACTGTCTCGTTAAAAATATTTAATATACTACACTTTTACTCGCGATCAGATTACTTTTGAAACTATACAATATTTAAATATACATGTTACGCCGAATTTATGAAAATGCCGATTTCATGAAATCAGCAACGTTGACGCAAAATACGTTTAATCGGCAATTTGGCTACCAAGTTCACGAAATCGGCAAATTTAATTGCTGATTTCGTGAATTAGGCAGCTTTTTTCAACCGATTGCACGAATTCGGTAACACATTATTTTGATATAATTACAAATAGTGTCTTATGGCAGTAATTGAAAATGTCCTCCTTCCTTTAAAAGTTAGTGACAATGTGCTGGTGTCAATCCCGTCTGTGGATCGAGAGCGAGGTGATGCAGCCAACCTTTTTGCAGTTATCATAGAAGAAAAATATGGCAAATTTTGTATTAGGTTTAAAGAAGGGATTTTAAGTACATGGCTGGAGTGGAACAGTTTAGCAGCTACAAAGTACTGTTCCTTGACGACTGCAGTCGTTCAACAAAAATAATTTTCATTAAGGTAACTTGTTAGATTGGGGTCAGTTGGGACCGGGCAAGGCTATTGATTAGCTATGTATTGACATTGTACTTGTCGTATGAATTGCACATTTAAAAAAAATAATATGATGTGTAATTCGGCGTATCACCCAGGCCATATTTGCTAAAATATGTAAATATGATATAATTTTTTTTTCATATTAAAATGTATTTATTATTTTATTATATTTCCGGTGTTTTACACATCTATTTAAATACATATAATATTCATTATTACAATTTAATTTTATTATATTTCCAGAATTTTATACATTTATTTAAATTAAATTATGCTTTATAGTTTTTTAAAAAGGGTCTTACCGATTTCATGCAATCGGCAGTATTATTTATTTTGAGTTGCCGATTTCACGTATTACGTGACAACTTTGCTGATTTCATTAAATCGACAATTTCATAAATTCGGCGTAACATAAACAAAGATACAACATTTGCAAGCATGTATGTGAACATAAATGTGTCTACTACTAAACGTATTCAGTTACGGAAATATAGGGGAACAGGGGGGGAAATTTGCCCCTTAATTTGGTAAGTGGGTAGAATATTGATCGATGGACAATTTTTAGACATAACAAAACGCATACATAAACATACTTTTATTACGTAATTTATATTATGCAAGTGTAGGGATCAATTTTTTTTTTCATAGTTAGATATTGAATACTTTTGTTTTGTCTCCTTTCCTATAAATCCAATTAAGGGCCTCTATGCCTATTTTTATATGACATATGTTGCAAATAATTTCAGCATGCTAGAAATTCTATTAGTGTAAACCGGCACGCCGGGCATCACACTATAATCTGAATATTTTGGTTTCAAGCTATTTTTGGTTTGTTGACTAGTGTCGACAGTAATATAATGTCTAAGGATATAACACTGTGTAACGTGTTATTGATATCGACAATATTATTGTGACTATTCTACAGTATTATAATTATTGCAAGTTATACATTTCATATTTCCATATACCAAAATACGTTTAGTTTGTTATAACAAATTTTTGAAAGATGATTGTCATTCTGTCAACACATTAACAATATACCTATGTAGTACATATTATAATACAATTATAATATACAGCTATTACAGTGAGTGATTCTAACCTGAGAACAACTAACTACGAAAATAATAGTAAATATTTCTATACTTGTAAACAAGAAACCTGTATATGAATAAAAAAAAATGTGTATAATCACGTGAATTGTTGAATTTATGGGATTACCATTTACCCATTATCTGTCATATACTCAAATAAATATATTATTCGATTGATACTCGTATATTTACGTCGATAATAGTGAAAATCACTAGCATTATGAAAATTCATTAAACAAGTTTTAAAAAAATATTAAAAAAAAAAAAAAAAAAGAAAGCAAATTAAATAAAAATAATAATTTAACAAAATAAAACCAAGACTTAGGAAAAAATTACGTAATAAAAAAAAAAAAAAAAATGTGAGTGAAAATGTAAATTACGTGTAGTATATTAATCAGAGAAAAATAAATCCATGATTATTATTAGTGTTTATTAAATTAATATTAAATTTCTTTGAAGTCGGGTGCCCTTTATAGTTTAACAATAAAAACTATACAAGTCTAAGACATAGACAGTAATAAATATATTAAGAATTGAACATAAGAAATAAATATGATTATAGTTTAGAATAGTCCAATAATCAATAACACTATAGTGAATAGCGTACTTACACAGTTATACTTATAACTGTTTAAATACGTTCAGTAAATAATAATAATTAATGTTATATATACGGCGATAATAATTTATTGTTAATAGATACACATAGAACTACATGGAACAAATTTAAGCAAATATATAATATAATAATAAATAATGTATAAATAAATAATAATCTAAGAAATCACGTATAGTAAATAGATTCATGAGATCTCTATCAGAAACGGATACATTTATAGATGTATAAAAACCCTATTAGAATAAGACATTAAATTATTAAGTTGTAAAAAGTATTCTATATAAGAAATAATTAATAAATAATGCCATGAGATGCAAATAAGAGACTTATGAATTACGAAAAGTGATCCTAGGTATATCAAGAAGGAATACTTATTTTAAACTTATCTCTACCTTTACCCATATTGAAATGTAAGAAATCAAATGCAATTTAATTATTTGTTGGATTAAGAAATCGATCCGGTAATAACCAAATTGTACTCGTATATGCGTCCACGTAATAAAGATGTTAACACTTTCATGATCGGTATCCGTATGGATATACTCACATGGTTAAAACCGTAATATTTTATTTTTGAACCTAGCGCGCGGAATCGTATGGTTTGTCCATGCAATATTCGACATGTAAGTATTTTCAAATCGCGAACCGTACGTATTGTTTTCTATGAACGGAAAACTCATCTCGTGTACTAACCGATTGGGTTCTAAATTAGACGCGCACCATAGCTGCCGTCCGCGTCTCCGCGATCTATCGATCGTAAACGGAACGCTCGCGCGTAAATCGCAACGTATGATGTTGTCGTGTCGACCACCAGTCGGATCGGCGACCGGACGTTTTTTTCGCGCGCGACCTCTCGTTTCGTTCGGCTCGTTCGCCCCGTACGCGCGCCGCGGCCGTGGACCGGCGTCCCCGCGGAACCGGCCCACTCGTTCGAAAATCCGCCGTCAATTACGGCTAAATATTTCGCCGCTCTCCTCCATAACGTAATCCGCTCGCGCGAAGGGCGTGCTAGTGACATATGCTCGTCCCCGCGTCGCCGTCGGTGCTGCGTGCGCGTATAGAAAAAGAGATTATCGAGTTCACACACACACACACACACACACACACACACACACACACACACCCCCAGCTGTCTTCCCTATTATGTACGCAGGGTCGTCGATGGGAGGGGATGTACGGGCTTTGCACACGTTATGAACGTCGCCTCTTTCATCGCTCTCTCCGTCTACACATATATATATTATTTTTTTTTTCCCCCGAGCCAGTATGTCCCTCTCTCGCTATCCGCGATGGGCGCGCACGGCCTGTGTACACACGTAACAGTGCCCAGGGGTAACTTTATCCTCTCGCATCGCGCGCACAACACAATAATAGAGAGTCGAAACGCCATTTTTATCTGCTGACTGACTGACTGGCGGACGGCAACAAAAACAGCGGTGGACTGTATTATCACCGCCGACGTGCGCGTATAAGTGCGTATACGTATACGTGTACGTGTTATATATTGTGCGCGTGCGTGTGTGCGTTTCACGTACGGTTTATGCGTATAGATAGATAGTTACCGCGGAAATCTCGGCGTGCGCACATGGGGCCACTAAACCGTTCGACTCTAGCCCGGGGGATTGGACCGGGGCACCCCTTTTGTGCGGCGCGAGTGCGTAATACAATAATATACGTATGTACACCGCCGTGTGTATGCGGGCAAATTACGCGATGTTTTCGTGCGGTGAGAATATGACGGGCGGAAAAAAAAAAAAAAAATAAAGATATAGCCGCAACGATTAACGCGTGAGGGACGAGGACGTATGTATAATGTTATGAGGTAGTTTGCGTGCGCTTTATACTTTATTGTTTGAGGGACAATAACGGTTTTGAACGTCTCGTATCGCGCGAGAGTGTTAACGCGCAAATATACCGCACGTAGAAATCTGTGTACTAAGGTCGGTCCCGTACCATGCCCTCCTTTTATTTTTACTTTTAGAGCGATTTTGTAATCAGTTTATGATTATTTCATAATAAAAATTTATATTCATACACAATAAATAGTGATGATCAAAACAAGACCAAGACCAAAACTTTCAAAATCTTGGTCTTGGTATTGCAGACCCAGTCTTGGTCTTGGTCTTAATCTTGCAAACTCAGTCTTGGTCTTCCGCAAGACTCTTGCAAGACTCTTGCTATTTTCACAAAATATAAAAAAAAACTAAATATCTACCTGTTATAGCTGTATAGGTTTTTTGCTATGATTTCTAATATAAAACTTAAATCCAATATATTATATAGTATATTAATAATATAAAACAATCAAACAATTTAATTTCTATTATAGGTACTCGTTTAAGACTTTGCATTTTAAAATATTATGTTTATATTATTTTACTTGTATTTATATTTGATGAATCAATTTACCAGCATAATTAACTTTGTAAGTTCCTATTACATTTATAATAAATATCAATATTATAGACTACAAGTTTACTACTGTAATGAAATGATATGTTATATAAGACACTAGTTTAAGTACACAATGTCTAGTATGGAAAAATCATACAAGCTACGAACGAAAATAAAAACGTATTTCCAATCAAAATTATATCTACCGTAGTCCGTAATGATTTCCAGCAATTACTAGTATATTCGATTCAAAGTAGAAGTGTATTATGGACATAAGTCATACATTTTTCTATGAGCAAGACAACTTTCAACTTTTTCATCAATTTTGGGAAAAACATATAATTTTTCAGTAATTGATAAGTGTAAAACAACTATATTATGTTATTTCGTAATATTAATTCCATTTATTTGTAATAATTTTTTCAATAATTCGTCATTTCCTCGAATAATGATCAAGTTTAATAACAATACAAATAATTTCGTATTATTTTCGTTATAAATTATTAGTTAATGAAATTTAGATACCTAGCAGCTTCTTCGATATTGGTTTAGTTTTGTTCTTGCAAACCTAATCTTGGTCTTGATTTTGCTAAACCAGTACCGTCTTGGTCTTGCAGCACGAGTCTTGCGAGATCGCAAGACCAAGACCAATTTTGATCATCACTAACAATAAGTACAAATAGTATTGTTAATACATTACAATATAAAATATTAGCTTATAGATTTCCTTTAATCGCGGCCATCAGTGCTACAAATAAGTCGACTCTTCACAATAAAAATGATAAATAACCAATCTCCCGAATAAAAAAAAATCAGAGATAATTCGATGTTATAATTTAATATCAGTATTAGTTATTGACATAATACCGGTGCATAAAAATGTCATCACTAATCATTTACGGCACTTCTATGAGATCAAAGTCGAGGTACCGAAAATGTCTAGGTCATATTTTCATCTTTGATCCGTCTCTTTTTAAAATCGTGTTTAAGCCGTTTGTTCATAGAACAAATCATATCGGTACAATGTTCACATTCGCACTTTTATTCGATTGATCCTGATATCTTACGTTCAAGAGAAAAATTTATTTATTAAACTAACAAACATCTGTTTATCGTTTATCTAGCCTTACCATTTTTCCGCACGTTTTAACTCTAAACAATAATCCTCGGAAACAACAGTGTTCAATCGCTATGTCATTAACGGTTTTTTGTTTTTTTTTCAATAATCAACAGTCAAGTGCATGCTTTGTAACTTTTGCTTCGCCAATGTACGAGTAATATCACGTTGATAACCGTTTACGCGGTGTTAACTTTCGGTCGGTAATCAGTAATCTCCGAGCTGATCCATCTGGTCCGTGTCGACGACCATTGTTGACCAACGTCGAGAAACGTAATTTCAAACGTTGCCGAAATGAACGCGCGCCCGTTGTTCCCGTTGATGCTGACAATGACCGCGTTTCACGTGATCCGATCCGCGGAAACGGACGAGTTAGACGAAATCTACGTTTTCGTGCAGTCGGTGCTGGCCATGAGCAACCGGAGCGTACTCGGGCTTCCGGACCAGCCGCCGGTCCGGAAATACGCGCCTGTGGTGGACGGACAATTGCCGACCGATCTGCAGCGGTACTTGGAACGGTTGGTGAGCGTTTCGTCGGCCGTGGACAAACAGACGTTGGTCGCGATGCTGTGGGATGACTCGTTGGTGGTCGACGAGGACCAAGAGCCGCACGACGTATTGGACCAACTGTACCGCGGCCGTAGGGTGCGAAAAGGTTCAGAGACTCAGCCGTTGGCGGTGATCCGACGGTCTGGGACCGTTACCGAGTCTGCCGTTGATGATACGGCAAACGAACCGCGCGACGACAATCAATACGCCAACGACCTTTGACGTGAAAAAACGTATATCGGATGACTAACGTAGGTCATCCGATATTTTCAACGTCAATCATTGTAAAAATACTCAACAATTTTGGTGGTGCAAGGAGAAAGTTTTGATTTATTTACAGCATACTGTGATCAGAGGAAACTTCTGGTTCAACGTAAAACGATTGCACGTGCGTATTTCAACACCGTCTCAAGTCTCTATAGGATATTATGTATCGTTTGGAAGGCAAGACTAATCGTTTTAGGACATTTTTGCCTTCCTACTATAATCGTATCAGTTTTCGACGCATTTGAATATCGAATAATATATATACATATAATAAATGCTTCATCTGAATCATATTAGTTCGAGAATAATACTTATCCAAAGGATTGGCCGTGTAAGTAAAACATATTAATTTGTCCGCATTAATATTATGTTGAAAAATTAAACCTGTCTATTGAACATTAATAACTACGAAATATTTATTATGTGTGTTTTTAATCTGATTAAGTGCACTCTTCAGACTCCGGTGCATTTATGATTCAACGTACTCAAAACATCATAAGTAAATGTTTGAGAGCAATTTATTTTGTTAATGTATGCACATATATTCTTTTATTATCAATAAACGAGTGCATTATTTTTTTATAAACATCGATTCAACTTGTTTTCCTATGTGACCTCGGGACGTTCCTGTTTTAAACAATACTTGACATCCCGTGGAGCCATCGCAATTGTTAATCACCCGCATTATGCTTTTCGAGTGTAGTGGCACTCAGAAAAAAAAAAACAATAATAGAGAAAAATCTTGAATTTTAACTAGACTCAATGCCGCCGTTCCCACACATCCGGAGGTACTATTTTTTTCATATTTTGACAAAACCAACCAGTTTTAGGATTTATAATATATATTTAAGAAAAATAATTCAATCAAAGTTTAAAAAAAATAAATATATTCTTATAATAGTAATAATGCTTGGTAGGTATAATAATAATTGATAGGTACTATATTAATAATTATTCGTGTAATGTGTGCTTAAACCGATACAATATAGTTTTATATAAACATAATAATTTTTTTCAAACCCTGCATTATGTGTATGAACTAAACAATAATTTTATTTTCAATATTCATATGTACAATATCACTTTTGTATGGATGTATAATATATAGTATAATTTACATACGTTCACTGTAAGCAATGGCATATTTTTGCCTTGCTAATGATTGTCTGCAAGTGCGGGGCAGTTTGGAGGTAATTGGTGTACGTGCCACACACGAATGGTTCGATAGGAGTTTGGCCGATGGTCCGACGAAAGAACAACTCGATCACGGTGTTTTTTGGTACAGCTCGAATGCAAGGCAATATTTCGATCAACTCTTCATAACGGGCATCTGGTCTAGCCAAGTGAACATGATGCACGTGTCGTCTAAGGGCTTCTTTACTTTTCACGGATAACCCGTCCAAAATAGTCTCCGTGTTTTCTGAACAACCTCGGTCTTTGACCGATTCTGTCCACAAACGTAAAATACCATTAACACCTTAAATACCGATGCATGCTGTAAATGTATAAATATTTTACCTGCTTTGAGCAATATGATTTCGTTCAGCAAATACTGTTCAATCGGATCGACTTGCCGATGTTTAACGGTGGTTAGCGTGTTCTTGAACAATGTGGTTTGTTCCTCAATATCTAAAGATCCAAAGTTGGATCTATGTTCTTCGAGCAGTAAAAAGATGTCAGTGTCCGAAAAATATTGGGCTGCTGTTAAAATGAACAGTTCATGCCAGCTCTCTCGGAGCAGTTCAAACTTTAAACGATTGAAAAAAAAAAACATGCATAAGTCATACATAGATTTTATATTTAATAGTAAATATTAATTGATATTACCTGGTCAACAAAAGGTAAAGTCATTAAGGCCGGAAAACTTTTGACCGTCGAAACTGTCACCAAAATTGATGCGGCGGTTTCGTAAACAGCTTGGGTGAGCCTCATGGTGTTTAAAAATCTTGGCATTATTGACATCTGAGAAATATATGGCAATTTAAAATACACATCTAATCATGACGTACAACATAATAGTATATACGAGTATTTATAAATACGTCACTGTAATTTATTTTAATTCCGACGATGATTTACCTGCGGTCTAAAAGCTGACAGATATAAATGTGACTCGGGGATATATCTACTGGGCGGGGTCGAACAAGTAGTTGAACATTCTGGAGATCTTTTAGGCGTCAGGTCCAACGGTGGAGAATTACTAGCCGATCTATCTTTGGAATAGCACAAACCCTGGAGTTGTCGGCGTACCGTCGATGTTCTAGGGCCACGTTCGTGTTGAACAGCTGTAACGATTTAAATATTAATAAAAAAAAAAAAAAAATGACGAGTCATAATTATTTTACTTAAAAATTAAAACATATTTTTTTTTACTAACCATCTTTGTTCATGCCCGAGAGCATACATTTACGAAGTCTACAAGCTCGACATTGATTCCGGTGGGTTTTGTCCACCGGGCACGCACCTTCTGATTTTGATTTGCAAATGTATTGTCTGTTGCGTCGAATAGATCTCTTTAAAAGTCATTGAAAATTAATACACACACATTTTTTTTAACATTTGTCTCCTACGGCAAATGTATGTGTTACTCACTTTGAAAAAACCCGCACACCCGTCGCACGCGTATATACCGTAATGTTTGCCGGACGAAAAGTCTTTACATACTTTACACGGTATATCGTACAGGATTCTGCCTAAAAAAAACAGAACGAAAAAAAAAATAAGTAAAATTGCTCTAGGTCGTCGAAACATTGTCATTTTCCGTGGGAATAACTCATCATCGTCGTCATCATGGGAACTACGTATCGATAATTGATGATGATGACCCACAATAATTAATAACGAGCAAACAATCATCGGGACAGATGGACCGAGAAAAAACAACTACACCTGACTACTTCCGAATTATTCGCCACCCCCGTCGACTAAACAGGGTGGTCTACGATCGTGTTTTGATCTGACGGTTCCGGTAGCGTAGCTATGTGCCCGCACGATATAATATGGGAAGACGCAGGAAACAACAGGTCCGGAAGTCCGTGCAACGCCTCTTATTTACGTGACTGTACCGTTAACCCTCCCTGCCGCCCCATTCCCATATATCACGTGAAATTATGGTCGAAACAAGTGCGTTATTGAAACACACCCCCTACAGATATGTATAACTACGCAACAAACAATGGGGCAAACGAGCGTAATTAGTGCACCGTCAGCCGGTGTCATCTGTCACTGCGTGTACTACCCATCGAAATGCATTTTTATTCGGTCAGGAAAAAACATACACGTTACTAAATGTATAAACACTCACACACACACACACACATACACACACATATATACACAGGTACTGATGTGAAAACTGCACATCATCACAACAGTAACGACAGGTAAGTGTGTGAACCGATGGTGTACAGCGCGAGGGCGAGCGGATTACGTGCTTTATGGACATATGGTCAGATAGTACAATTATCATCAATTTGTTATTTAACTCTAAGTGCTCCTTTACCAATACGTATGCGTTGTATTAAAACAATTTGCTTTTGTTTTTCCCAGACCGTCAATTGGTCATATGATCGATTATGCTGTGGGGTGATCCGCACACATTCACTTCATTACCTTAATTATCAATCCATGTCGATGTGAATGTATATTATACTCATATTTAATGTAATAATGCTCAAGCTTACGTTAAATCTTCGCAGACGGTTATTAACTGTATCGATTTCCCAAACTACATATTTTTAACATTTTACAATATTCAAATATTTATATTTTTTTTCTTGCATGTTAAATGAATTAATTACAAACAATTGCATCATACATTTAAATTGTTTTAATTAAAATAGTATTCGAAAATCTAAATACTGGTTTTTGTAAATAAAAAAAAAAAATAAATAAATTATAATAATAATTTAAATGTTATTTTTAGTGGTATCTACAATCAAAGTCTTATGAATTAAATTCAAAAAGCCAAATATGCGTACATTTTGTTACATATAAATTCCCATATGCTGTGTAAAAATTATGGTCCCGGTTTATAGATTTTAAATGATTATATTAGTCATTCACTTTTAAACTATCTATATCAACTATAAGCCATTATAAGCCATTATGAGAATTATGTTCTGGGTTTATAAATTTTAAATTATTATATTAGTCATTCACTTTTAAAATATCTATATCTATTGTAAGCCATTATAAGCCATTCTATTGGTTATAAATTAAATCCAATTAGTAAAACATCTACGTTAGCATCAATAGAAAATGTTCTTTTATTACCTAATTATAGAAATTTAGTATTAAAAGTCACTATTGACCGCTCTAATTGTGTGTAAAAATGGGAAAAATATTATGTTTTTTGCAATTGACACAATTGTTACTTATGTAAGTATTATAAAAAAAAGGATTTACTAACGAGATTCAAATAGAGCTAATATTAATCCGTTCTTATCATATATTAGTAAATATCAATTCTTTTAGCCTCTACTAACAATGTATACGAAGAACTTTTATAAAATTAGGTCTTGTGGAAATGAAATATTTTTATCGGTCCTAGAAGATTATTAGATTATTTCTAATAAGTTATTGTTAATTTACAAGCTATGTGTAGAATACACGTATAACACTCAACATCAGCATAGCATGAAATCAATAAAATTTCTATTAAATAATATTGAATTAAGAAAATTTTCCTAAACGCATATTGTATTACATTAAGCAATCATAATTTCATAACATGTTTTCCAGAAATATTGACCCATAACATATTGTAATGCAATTTTAATTGTAATCTACATTAAATATAAAAATATTTTGTTTAATGATATTTTATGCATTTACTAAATTAACTATGTCTGGAAAATAGCAGATTATTTTACAGATTAAATGAAACGGAATATATATCATACCCATATATAAATATTTTTTTTAAAATTATCATTATATTAAAAATATAAAGTAGAATATTAAATACATTATATTATTGATTAACTTAAAAGGCTATGAAAAACGTTTAATTTGAAATTTAATAACAATTAAGTGTAATATTTTTAACTAATATTATGTTTTTTGTTTTAGATTTAAGACCCATAAAAGTTGAATATATAATTTTTATCTGAAGAATAATAAATAAAATCGCGATTTTATTAACTTTGTAAATACCTGACAGTGAATTTTTAATTCGAAACCGGTCGCAATTTACGAATATAATGATACTCTAGGTTAAGAATTTATTTGTTTATTATTATATATACTATTTTTTTATTTATTTATATATTAATTTACGAGTATTAATAATTTAATAATTTTTAATTTCAATTTAATATTTTATTATTTTATTATTTGAATTAAATTATACTTAAATAAATAAGACAAATTGAATGTATTATTGTATTCTTCTTTAAAATATTTGTACTATTTTTAGCTTCTACGTTAAATATATTTTAAGAACTAATTATATTTACTAGGCCTTGTAACAATTTTATATGTTTTCGATATAAATTGTAATTAAATTCTCTAGTTAGTACCAAATATTAATTGAACTATATGTTTTCATAGAGTAAAATAAATACAATCATTTATGTTAATTATGTTAATATCTTATAATAAAGCAAAGGTATATTTAATTAAAGATTGTATTATACTATTAATTGAATATATAATTTAGTTGTTATTAGGAAAATTAATAATTTTACATTAAAACTATTTATTAAAATGCTATTTAAAACAAAAAAATAAAAATATTATTATAGATAGTATTACGCGTTAAGCCTAAAACACATTTTATGTATGACAAGAGTTAAACTATACAGCAATTAATCGAGAATTAAAACACATTTTACTGATTTAAATTATTCATAAATTAATCAAAAACTAAATGAAGTTTTAATGATCGTTAATAATTTACTAATAAAGAATCAACTATAGTACGCCGGATTATAGAATTTAAAATACTTTTACTACTTCTTTGACAAATAAATTACTAATGAAATAACTTACGAGTTATATATATATATATATATATATATATATATATATATATATATATATAATACATATAATATATTCGTACATATATAATTAAACGAAATGTATTAGAAAAAGTTTAATAGTTATCAAAATGAATGGTTACGAAAAAGACTTAAACGGTAGATCAAGACATTGACTTGTGATAAGAAAAAAATCTTAACTTACTATTCGTTGGCTTGGTTGTGGTATCGGACATGTGTTCTGTAAAGTTTTGCATAGTGATCCGTGTAATAGGAATAGAAAAATTTTAAGAAAAAACAATAACAACAACAAAATAAACAACGACAATCCGACGGACGCACTATTCGTGACGATCGAGATCAAAATGTCAACTCGATCCCGACAAATACGTCCCTGTGACTGCGGCGGCGGCTACAGACACCCCGCTGAACTATAGGCGTGTCATATGTGGTCCGTCCCGGTACTACCATTGGTCGGAACGTTGCCACAACCGGTGGTACGGACTGCAAGGGATCAGCCGTCAGTCGGGGGTGGTTTCAAAATGTTGTTCGTGCGTTATATATTTTTTTTATTTTTCTCTTTGTAGACAGTATATGCGCGTGATAAAAGTCATAAAGCAGACAAAAAAAAAAAAAAAAAAAAAAAGAAAGAAAATACAAGGGCACGCACACGCACACATACACACACATACACACAGTCCACAGTGATGGACGTGTTCGTCGAACCGAAAGGGATCTCCGACAAATAATGTACTGGGGCTGGCGGCAGATGATAAAAACACAATAAATATTATAGCGGCGATGTATACATTAGATAAACCCAGCCCGAGGATAACCAGAAGGCAATTAGTCCTATGTAGGTCTCTTTTTGTATATTATGTTGTCCGTTGGGGGACGGCGGACGTTTGTACAGCGGATCTCGATTTTGCAGTTTAAATACTATACCATATATTACAATAATAATATACTCTTCTTCAGTGCACGTACGGCAATTCGTAAACCAAAAAATAAACACGGGACAAGAGTTAAATGCACCCTGAGGGCGTCGATGCAAAAGGAAACAAATTTATATGGGTATATATACCAATTCCTGAAGTAAACTAGTATCTATAATCTATATCCTATGTAGGTATTAATATTTTAAAATACATTTATATGAATCTAATTATGGTATGAGGCTTTTTTTAGCTCTGACGAGTGACAAATATAGCATTGATGATCACCATTAGGGTAATTAGGGAGCGTTAACTGATATTCAGCACCGGTATACATACTTTCAATAAAATGTAGAAATTAAAAAATATTTGTGTTCTCGTAAGATATTTATAACTTGATTGAAATAGTTATTGTATACAAGTATGGCCGTATAGGTAGGTATTTATGTACAGGTATGTATTAGTAATTAAGCAATTAATTAGTTTTAGAAGACATAATTGATTAATTTAGTACCTAATGTTAATAGATATGTAATACTCGTTATATTGCTTTTTTATTTTCTCACCGAAACATTTTTAATTCAGATTGCAATAATAATTATCATAATACTCAAACTGAATAGAATAAAGGAAATAATAAACGTGCCGTTTGATAAATTGATAATTATTCAGTTTAGAGTATTTATATGTATTCATATAAATATATTTCACCTTGATATTGGCTCCATAATAACGTTTATAATTTTTTTTCCGTATGTTTTGACTTAATGTATAAGTACAAGTTCGTAATTATACATATTCGTACTATGAATTAGTATATAGGTAGGTATACTTAAAAATAATGACAAGAAAATTTTTCAATAAAAACTTTTCTATTCTACATTAAGATTTATTTTTGTACTGTTCTGATAACTCGTATATTAAAACAATGTTCAGAAGACAACTATTATTGCATCAAAATAAATTGTTAAGACACAAAATTACAAGGCCAACTTTAAGTCTACGGAAATGCTTACAATTAAAATGCTAACAAAATAACATTTTTTAAGATTTTATAATAGTGAAAATGGAATGTACAGGAATTTAACATATCAAACAGGCAATTGAAAATACGTGTAGAGCAATTTGCTAACAATAAACTACTAATAGTGACATTAAAACCAATGTCAAATAGATGAAACATTGCAGTTTTCTGATCACGAATGTCACATCTTCCGTATCGATGATACAAGTATGGTAAAAAAATTATGTAAAAAGTAGTTGACTGAGAGACTAGAGCGATGAGACGTGACGCATGTGTATTTACATGATTTTTGGAATATTTCTATCTGATGTGATTCAAACACGCTTTTATTATACTTTTATAAATTTAATTACGATTTTTAACAAATAAAATTCAAAAAAAGTGTGACTATAATTGTTAAAGAGAAATTAACTGCAATTACTTTTTCGTGAAAATAAAAAGAAATAAATGACATTTTTTTCATGCCTTATTATTATTTAAAAATATATATATATATATATATATATTTATTTGATTATTTTTAAAATTTAGAAGCAAATTATACTGAGTACCTTGTGTTTATTTACGTACTAAAAAATATATTTATTGAATAGCTGAATTTTTATTTAAATAAATTTGTGTTTCTAATATAAAATAATTTCCGAGAACATAAAGACAAAAAAGTTTTACATTTCATTAATATTTTAAAGATATCTAAACACAAATGACAAAGATTGGTAAGATAAAATAATACGAACATTGCGAATAATTAGACACCTATCATATTTGTAAAGAAAAATATTATGGTTAGAAACGTTAGAGTAACTAAACTTGAATTTATCAATAGATTCGTAGCGGTATTATTCTATTTCATTCTTACTGGTAGGAACCTTTTTTTCATTGTAATCTTACAATTTTCCATATGATTGACTCTTTTAAATTAATAATGAAATATTCTTTAAAATTATCTCTTTGAAAAGTTGATACGATGGTTTATTTGGTTATTATTATCATTATTTTTTTTTTTTGTGCAGCTTATCCGACCCATTGTACAAACAGTACTTGAATAACGGCAGATTCCCCCATTTATATAGAGACTGATCTTAGGTGAGTTAATCTAAGGATGTTTTGTAATCGTTGTGCGGTCGTTATCTAAATCCACAAAATAAATCACGGAGCAATTTTTCAAGGTGATTAGAGTTTATTATATTAGCTGTACAATAGTTATTATAAATTATATAAATATTATATATTAAAATTATATAAATTATTTATACACTCTCTGTTCAAAATATTTTATTTTATTTAATATAAGATTTAAAATATAATTATAACATCTTGTATTTGTAGCAATCCTCTACTATGAAAGTTTTGCATTTATATTAATATAATTATCAGTAGAAAGTAATTTATGAATATTAAACATTTTAATTTACAAAGCTATTATTATTATTTTTTTTTACATTATCAGGTGGTTGTTATTTATTCTTCAAGTTGAATTTTAAAATTTTGATAGGTAAGTGATGTATTGAAATAACATAGATCTATAAAATTATACATTTAAACACTTGAAGGGTAAAGGAAAAAAGTTTGAAAATATTATAATAGTTATACATTAAATTTATGGAATCTTATAATCAGTGTAAAAGTGACTAATTCTATCAAATATCTATATTACTTGTTTCAAGACACTATCGTAAGCTAAAAGACATATAATACTTCATCAAATACATTAACAAAGTATTATATATTTTTTAAAAATAAATAATAATAGGAAATATCCGTTCGTATTATATTATAATACGAACGGATATTTCCTTTAGTCTAATTATATTCAAAATGATAATAATAATAAAAAAACGCCTTAACTGTCAACAATTTTCTGGGATGAGAACTAGTCAAATCGTAACGGTTAGCAACGGATTTCCACGGTGTCACGTACGAGCCAGAAACGCCTCTTGTATAATGACGAAGATTGAACAAAACAAACATCTTTCAAACATAATAGTAATAAAACCGGATTTCAGTGTCTTCTTGGCGGGGTTTCCCATCAAGAAGACGTTGAAAAATCTTTTGGTATGATATCACTTTATATCCATATAAGTCTTTTTTTACTCAGGGGATGAATGAAGTTCGAGAGCCTCCTTCTTCCTGTCGTTTTATATGAATGCAGCAGTAGGGCGTGACCAAATCTCTTATTACTGAAACCCAACTATCTTCCACAAGTTACACAATTCAAACGCAATATTAACGGTTTTCCAATATTCTTTCGCCATCTTAACCGATTTTAAGCAATCAGAACCAAACGTTATTTAAATACTTTAATTAATGACTGATATTTATTTCTTATGTTATCTTTTGTGTGAACTTTATTGTCATATATACTGTAAATCCGAAATATAATAATATAATCATTACTCATTAGTCTGGTGTTCATCCTATAACATCTCAATATATATTTGAAATAACTAATGAAAACGAATTTTATCAATTTTACAAATTCTTTTCTCACATTAGAATTATGATTTAAATACAGATAGTTTTAATTTTAATCGAGTAAAATTTACTAACTGGGAAGAACTGAAAACCGTAAATAAATGCTATTATATTCTTTTTAAGTCATAATATATAGTTTTCAACCGTAGTTATAATTGTTATAGTTAGATTTATTTATATTGGCTTTTCGTAAAATCAATTAATTAAATCAATCATTAACCGATGATCCTAATTTAATTTGTAATCATTATTTCGGAAGGAATACAAAAAGAATTGTATGTTGTTATAGAAAAATACCAAATTTACTTATGAATATAATTATTACAGTTAATTTTCATATTTGATTTAATTTATGATCATATTAAACGCAGCAGTGTGTCAATAATTTAAATAATTGATTACTAATTTTGGATAAATTGTAAGATTCATAAAGTATATGTAAATAAAAAAAGTTCAAAGCTGAGATAAATGTATTTTAATTTATAAAATTAATTACTCAAAGTACACTAAACGTCTAGATGCATAAAATAACTATATGTTCACATTAACATCAAATATGCATTTAAAAGAATATAAATTATAAAAGATAAAAAAAATATACAATACTAATATACTCGTAGCGCATTTAGGAAAAATGTAGGTACAAACAAATTTATACTTTTCCATATATACACATATACATTTTTGTATTGCATATGTGCATGAAATATGTTTATAATCAAACAGCATAACCGTTATTTATTTGAAAATATTATTACTATAATTTTCATTAATATTAAAGATTATTACTTAATTACACATGCTTATTGTTTAATTGTTTGTAGTTAAATTATACATTTCACGTCACCAGATTTAAATATAATTTAATCGAGTTTTAATTAAATCGCGATATCGAATGTCAAATCAGAACAACTGACTTTGTTGTTTACTAAATTGAAACTACTTTATAAAATAGGGACTAATTATAACACCTAGATAATTATAACTGATTTGTAACGATATTCTAGTATTCTAATACATATACGAGTAATAAATATTTTTTACACAATGTTTACAGAATACAGACCAAATAATAAAGCGTTGCAAAAAAATGAAATCACTAACCAGCAAACGATTACCGGAATACAGCGAAATGTGAATTAAAAACATGCGACAACTTTAATACAAGTGTGTACGCCCTAGGAGAGTACTAGAATGAGAATATCAGATAATATTACAAATATTAAGTAAGTGTTTAGTTTTCATATTTTTAATGGAATAAAATTTTTCAGGCAATGAATCTATTACATGGTTCAATGCTATTAAAAACAATAATATTTTCTACTAACAACTAATAATTTCATCTTAATTGTTTAGAGTAAATGTTGAAAACTTAGGTATTACATTTTTTTCTCTTTATTTACCTGTCGGAAACATCGGTTTAACACAAGTTTAAACTATTGTAGAACTAAACTTGTTTGATTTTTCATTTTAGCTTTTGTAAAACCTGACCTGGTACCTGTCACAAAAAGCGGACGGACTCAAGGAGGGTGTTTTTTTTTTTTTGTCTTTTGAAGACAAATGGGGGATTAAAAAGACTTCCTGCCCGGGACTATTGTTATGTAGGAGCCATGGGAAAATATCTAACGCAATAAGAGATGCGTCTTGACGGGGCACCCGTAGGCGTAATACACATGTATAATATGACTCTGTTCACTTTTTGCCACTTGTCGGGTCGGATTACAAAATGTTGAAAAAACATAAAATGCTAGTCTATATAGTTATTATATAGCTATACTATAGTTATTGACTGGGACAACGATCACAATTCAAATTAAAAAAATGACGAAAACTTATCATCTGTCTGGTGGAATTCGTTTCACGTAATAAATGCATAATGTGCAGTCCACCGTTTATAACAATGATATAGTTCGTAATTTTTTACAATAAAAATCCATTTATTAATATAAAAATACATATATATTTTATTATGCAAGTTTATTATTTCAACAGGGTATAAACTGCTTTATGATAGACATACCAATGAGTAACAAATTTACAATTAAACTTCATCCAATATCCAAGTGTATTTATAGCCAATATAGAGAAATAGATTATGTAAATAAATAGCTTCATTCGTATATTTACTAGTCATAAATGATTTAATAATTTAACTATTTAACATATGACGTACAATATATTATTGAGTACAAAATTCACAAATTTTATTCAACGTTTTTGTACCTACAACAGCTGTTATTTAATTTAAACTTCATATTTAAATTGATAATGTTGTAATTATCTTAGTCAAATGCCATTGAAAAAAAGTTACTACTTTCAGAAAAAATGTTTTTATTAATACAGGAAATTAATGAAAATTAAATTAGTAATAAATTTAAAGGGTCAATATACCAGGCCTCAACATTTTTGAGGTGACTAACAATTTTGGTAAAATGCTGTACTCATTTATAAAGTAAGAACTTTATTCTTGGTTGGTATACTATCAAATATTTTTGGGTAAAAATGGCTGGAAAAAAGAAAGAAGTGGGCTAACATATTCCCTACTTGAGCACAAAATAATAGGGTATATTATTGTTCTGAAAAATTAGTTGTAATTCAATTTCAATTTAATCACTACAATTAATTGTATTTAAACGCAAGTTGAAACTATTGAAAACTCATTCTTTATTAATATTATCGAACCTAATGTATAACTTTAAATTCATATTTTCATATTTATTTATATAAAAGTTTAAAACCAATCAATGTTTATAACTAAAATAACTACTTATAATAATTGTAAATGAATCGATGACGAGCGCATTTTATTTTGACAATGCTGAAATAGGTAAATTGAGAATTTATCTATTTTCCATCTTACAGTTATAGTTTGACTTACAACAATATAAGTAGGCAAAACTAACATCATCTATCAATATTAGCATTGTTACTGGATGTGCTGGACAATTTTTAATAATTTTACAGAATATGCCTGGTATACATTGTGGAACGACACACTTGTATAAAATATTTACAACTATTATAAAAAAAAGTATATATATATAATAAATCATCTAATCTTCTAACGTTATAATAATAAAGTTCTAACCTTGTCATTGAAGTACCGTATGCTATTTTGAATTCCCACACAATTACAAATTCTATGGACAGTTTCTGATCTACAGTGTATCGAACCTATTATACAAATACCATGCAACAATAAAAATAACTTATTTTGTTAAATAATCTTTGATTGTATAGGGAATATACTTATATTTGCGACTCGTACGACTGTATTACAAATAAATTATTTCCATTATTTCTACATTTCTATAGAAGTATATTATATGTATATGGCACGGTATATATACGACTGGAAGCGTAACCGTGTAATAAGTTGACCAATTTGCGAAAATCAAAAGAACTAAATGAGAAATTAAAAGTCTTAAACTACGGTCGCTCTGTTTTTTCGAGTATAAATATTAATATAACATAACTTTTAAAACCATACCCTAAAAATATTTCGTTTCAACTATTTTTATCTAATATATGGTTCAAAATATATGACAAATATTACTTCGTGTGAACGTATTCTAATAAGTTAGTTAATTTTTTATTTACATTAAATTCTTGTTTAAGTATTTAAAATAAAGGAATTTTTACCTACGTATAAAATGGAAAAAAAATCGTCTTAATTATTGGATGCATTGAGTTTATATGTTATTGTAACGTCCATTTTGGCGGAAATGTATAATTTATCTTATGTTTATTCAATATAATAACTATTGTTTATGTTATAAATAAATGTAAAATGTAATAAACCATATATATATTTTTTGTTTATTTAATGTTCATAAAATAATATTTTAAATAAATAGGAGTTCAAAAATTATTTCACTTTATGTAGAACAATGGTAAATTATTTTTTAACTTTATATCAGATATAATTTACTTGAATGACTACATAGTAATATACCAATTTTATATTACAAACATAAATATAAAAATGTTGTAGGTACATGCTAAAAACTTTTAAATGTTATTGATTTTATCAAATAGAAATAATGAAATTAATTCATACTTAAGTTCAACTATTTAATTTTATTCAAATAATTCTTTCTCATACCTATATAATATAATATTTTGTAAGATATAAGTAAACTACAGAAGAAAAAAATATGTATAGAAATCAAAATAAATTAATAATTAGTCAAAACAGTTATAACTATTAACGTTATACATTTTTTGTGTCTACAATATATTATAAATATGAATTGATTATATAATTAACTGTACCATAATTGAATAATTATAACACACTAATAGTTATAAAGTACAATTTTTTATGTTATAAAAATAACCTTCAATTTCATTTGCGTTATATTTTTCACCACTCATCAGAGTTGAACGACCGGAGTGGGTTAAAAAATAAAGAACAAAACATGTTTTTAAGTATTATATCCTTATACAGATTCGATGTAATTAACTGCAAAAAATATATCAGTAATCCAGATATATTTTTCGACCTTGAAAATCAGTTGCATCAGATTTTATGATCCAATTGGACCTGCTAACTTCTTACCAAATTCTTCACTCAGTGTATTAAAAGCCAGTAACAAATAAAATATAGTAGCAATATAATTGTTTATTAAAACTCTATATCGACGTTATTTTCAAATAATACATTTAATTCTTATTTTATCGATTATTTTAGTTTCTTTTTAAGTTCATTGGTTTTTGAAAATCTTTCATAAAATGTTGTCCAACAAAAGTGACAGTACATTTTTAGTGTTAAATAAATTAAATTTTTTAATTAAGATTTAAAATTATTATTTGATTTGTCTATGTTACAGCCAGCGTCTTACATGTAAAATATAAGTTATACTCTTGCTTATTAATTTTTTTTTTATTTCTTCAACCCTCCAAATTATATTCTTACATAGTATTCTATTTTTATACATAACACATATTTCATACATGTATATATATATATATATACCTATATATAACGCATATAACCGTAGCAATTCGTATTTCAAGGTCAATAATGTGAAAAGGTCAAATAGAAAGTATCTTTAAAAATATATAAAAGTACTATATACATTATACATATATGTTTATATATACATAGTATGACATGTATATATAACAACTTTTATTGAGTCAAAATATGTAGCATTTTAAAACAAATCAAAATAAACTTCTAATGTTATACTAAGTATGGATAATCGAACGATTATTACATGTACCTACCTACTATATTATAGACTCCAAACAAAATGTTGAACCTAACAATCAAGATGTGTTTGGCAATTGCATGCAAAATAAATTTTTTTTAGGATCCCAATTTATACGTAGTTTTGATATAGTGAGAATTATTATAGTTTCCATAATATAAAAATACAAATGATCTGGAATTAAATTACATGGGTATATGTTCGTCAATTAATGTGTAATTTTTTAACTCGTTGTTGAACTGCATTTTTACTATATCTCTTGTAATAGTTTTTTTAGAAGTTTTTTTTTTAGTTAAATCATGTATATTTAATTCCGAACAACTCGATGAAAGTTAAATCTAATGTCAAGCCAAATAATAAATTAGTCATTAAAACTTCAAATTTCAGTTTTTAGAAATAAAATTTTTCGATACATATATTGTTTTAGTCCTTAAAATTAAAAATAATGTTGTGATTTAAAAAATACTACTTCAAATCATATAATTTTTACAAAAAAACAGTTCTCTTCAAGCTTTTACAGTCCATTTAGGATCATTACTGCCTCAACCACATCTTTCCACCTATCTTTTACAAAAAACAAGTATAATAAATATATATATATATAATTCCTATTACCAAAAAATTTATACATTTGTCGTATTCGATACTTTTTGAAAAAATTGAAAAAAAATATTCAATTATAATTCGATAAAACCATTAGTTCATCTGCTCCAGTTATATATAAACATAGTGTTGTTTGCGCACGAATCAGAGCCATTATTTTTATTATTTTTATCAATTCATCTCTCGGAACTCGCTCTTCAAGTGCTATTATAAAACGTAATTCAATGAATCTATATATTTATCGCATAACTACGTTGTAAGCGAATGAAAAAAAAAAAATTGATAAATGTAATTTCGTTGTATTGCGCAGTGTAAATTATTTAATATTAACATTTAATCTCGACAGACATGATATTACTTCTATCCGTGCGTATTAAATGCTTTTTTTTTTTACATAAACTCTCCAAATTGTTCATTCGGCTTCCTCTGGCTGTGTTATTATTATTACACGCATCATCCATCCAATAGGTATTGCCCAGCGGCAATGACATCCAATGAGGTCGTTGTGACCAACGTCATACAGCGCTCTCGTACGCACATATAAACACATACCTACCGTGGAAATCGACTTTAATTTTCACGGCGTATTAAAGACGGGAAAAACTGTATTATAAAGAAAATATTGAATATGATAAAGAGAAACTATACACTACAAATGTTTCTACTCGTCGGTTGCGGTAAAAATAATAACGAAAATATGGTTTGAACCAAAAACGCATCGTTTAAACTACGTCTTTGTCAGCATAAAATAGATTTTCGATTGAAAATGTCAGATGTATCCACGAAATTCAGGTCAAGCAGACGCTGAATTTGTGAAATGTTGCAAGCGGGAAGAGAATAATATTGAAAATTACGTACGCGTACATTTGTCTCTATATTATTACACTTCAATTGATCCATTTTACGTTTAATATTTTAAACATAATGTCTTTAGCATGTAATTAAGGCACCGGATCATATTGAATAGCGTAAAAACTGTTTAAAAATAAGCTTATAATGTTATCTGCTATAATGATCCAGCATAGTGCATCAATCAGTGCCGTAAAAATCGGGTGTGCAGAGTGCGCATTGCACCGGCGTTTACTAGTTGGGTCCCGAAGACACTTATTTAGTCTAGTTAGGTCCCTAGCTAACTTGTAGCTTTTACAAACTCAAATATATTAATTTTTTATTTTTTTAATATTATCAAGTATATCAATATTTGAAAGTTACAGGTTTTACTGTCGTAATGGTCGGACCGAACTAGTAGGTATGTTATTGTTTTTATAATCGGACCCAATTAGTTGTTCATCTTTATCATAAATATTATCTGGGACCCAACTCGGATATGCTCCATTACATACAGGCCTCGGACCTCATACTAAATATTATGTATTATATTATACTGTATATTATGAGGCCTCAAAGGGTCCAATGACTAATATGAAAATATCAATATACTCGTATAATTTATTTGAACGAAATCAAAGTTATTTACTAACTTTACTCCTTGTCCCGCATCCTGATAGATTATTGTATTATGTTCTTATGGTTAAATTATAATATAAATATGACAAAAAAAAAAAATATGAAAATAATGTGTAGTAGTTGTTTTGATAATAAATATTTATGTATTGATGTGAAACATCTTATGGCGCGATACAGGAGTGCGGCCAATTATTGTAGTGGCAATGCGTCACCACCCATCGCTCGTGGTTTGTCGACTCAATCCGCTTCAGTGCACTATAAATTTGTATGCTACAGGCTGTGTTTTCAGCACAGAATGACAAATGAAAATGATACCTTAAATGCAAGGGAAAAAATTCATTCGACCAATTTATTTTTAGAAAATCTATTCTAACTAAACATTAGACAGCTAACAGTGTCATACAGTAACCACAGTAACCATCATACCGGAAAGAGTTAATACGTTGCTTTATTTAACACGTTCAACGCCACCCGTTATTTCGGAAGTTATACCGCGACACCACATTGAAAATGTCGTGACGCGTCGATGGCATTAGAAGCACAATTCTATTGATTTATAAAATTCTACTACTTTTTGTTATTAGTTTTTACAGTTTTTTAGATTCTTGGTAGCCTTTATCTATAATGAATACTTGTATTAATACTACTTACTAGATATTGTAGATATTGGTATGTACGTAATAAATAAAAATTAAACCAAAATCAAATAACTCATCATTATTATTATCGTCCGTCTTATGAGTTACGCAAAATAAAATGAATGAAATAAATCGTTTAAATCAGTATAAAAGTAGTGATATACATCATATAATATATTATTAACTATAGATTATCTATAGATATTATCTATGTTATAAATAATTCTAAATGGGTCAATTTGAAGTATTAATGTCACAAAAACTACAACCAACGATAAAATAAATTTAGAATTGATTGTCTATAGCTTATTTAAGGTTCAGCGTTTATTAAAATGAAAATGACTGAATTATGAATTATTGAATAATTATAGCAGATTCAAACGTATACGTTTCTGACGCGTGATTTTCAATTTTATAATTTTGATATTAAATTAATATCAATTTTGTACATAAAGAATAATTTTTCTGTAAAAAAACTGAATATTTTTTTTTATGCCATATTTATTTCTTTTAATAAATCATCCTTACTTGCATATTTTCCATAGAAAATAGTTTCGATGTTTCACGTCTGCCAGGCGCCCCTCTACGGCTAATTTTTTTTTGTTTATGTAACATGTTTTTAATGATTATATATTCTAGTAAACTAGTAGCTTTTGCCTAATGACATACTCTAAGTAGGCAGTAACTCCTATTATATATAATAATATAAGTAGAAGTTAACTATATTACATTTTTTTTAACACTTCTTTGGTATAATAGTTTAGAATAATTTATTTATTTTAATATTAAATTATCATATTTATTTAGGTAGGTATTTAGTATTGGTTTTTATTCAAACTTTTAAAATTAAAAAGTCTTTCCTACTCTATAAATTAATTTTTTTTTTATTTACTATTGAAAAATGTATAATTTATAAGGGGCCTTGAGAATTTGATTTACATACAAGCCTCGAGTAGTCTAGTTACGGCTCTGGCATCAATCAATATGAGATCGCATTAATCGGTGTAAAACCGAAAAAAATAAAATATAAATCGTTTACTATTATGTCTTCGTTTTACAAGGCAAATCAATATGTAATTAGTACAGCCAAACAGGCTATACCTAATAATGTATATCTAAATATAATTATATAACCTAATGTAATATAACTCACTGTTATTTCGATGTCATTACCATATCGGCTGAAACCTATTAATAAATGAATAAGTAAAACTTTTTTTTGAAACATACATGAGGATTCCGGCACAACCGTAGGAATAGGTGGGGGAAAAAAAATAACCCATAACACGGTAATTATTGCACAAAGCGTATAAAGTTACGCACATATATTCCGATCAAAAATGCACATTTATAATTAATCTAATTAATCTAATTTTTTTCCAAATTATTGTTGTTTGTTTTCCGTCGCTCATGGATACAGATTATTCAAAGTATATATATATACGAGTATAAGTACATTTGACATTACTATATTGTTGTGTTCGTGGAGATGGCACACACGCACGCGCGATTCGAAAAATATTATTATACATGCAAAAAGTATTAGTTGATTTTCTTTTCCCTTTCAAGGCCAGCTGAAATTGGCGTCGACGACGAGAAGAATCTGACTAGAAATTTCGTTTGGAAAAAAAAAAGAAGGAAAAAAAGGGGTAAAGGAAAAAAAACGATTGATGAACGGTCTCGAATCGTGAACCAAACGCGTTGTACAACATAATATGTTCTAATAATATTATAATGTATCGCCGGTAAAATCAGTCATCGAGTGCGGCCGGTCCCGCGAGTTGGTGGTGCCTCTCGTCCTACCTACGGCGCTTGAGGGCCAAAAACTTGGCCAGCGCTTCGTAGATGACTCGCGGGTTGATGCTGCTATCGGCCGTGTACCTCACGCCCCTGGTGGTGCCGTCGTGATGGCTGACCACGCCGTACTCGCCGACGATGAACCCGTCGGGCGTCTCTTCCTCCACCCGGTACTTCCGGTAGTGTTTGCTGTCCAACACGTAACCGCTCTTCCGCGTCTCCGCGGCGGCCACCGCCACGGTAGCCGACGTGGTGCAGCTGGTGCTGACGCTGGTGGCCGCGGTCGTGGTGGTGACGATCGGGGTGGTGGTGGTGATGCTCCTCGGGGACGTGGTGGTCATCGGCACCTGTTGCAGCTGCACGCCGTGCACGCGCCCGTCGCTCAGCACACTCACTGCCTCGTCCACCTCGTAGTTCTGCTCCGGTTCCGCGTACACCCGTTCCGGTTCCACGTACAGCCGCCCCGGATCCCCGTAGTCCGGTTCCAACGGTCCTTGCTGTAGTAAGCTCTGTTCCGGCGACAACGATGACGACGGGTACGGGTCGTCTACGGCCACGGGCGGATCATCGTACACCGCGTAGGACGGCGCTACGGCCGTTGACGGTTCGTATGCCGCCGCCGGTCGCGGTCGTCTCTGCCGCTTGTGTCGCTGCTGCTGCCGCTGCTGCTGCCATGGGCGGCCCGCGCAATGCGACACCTGTGTACAGCATGAAATCGACGATGTTTTATTATTACGATAGAATAGAAAAAGAGAGAAAGAGAGAGTGAGGGAATATAAATATACTGAACAGATCAAACGCCAAACGCCTTTGTCGTCTGTCGTCGCTTCAATCGTACAAAATTCCTTAGAAACAAAAAATTAGTTCGTAAAAAAGTAATCGGAGTTACTTTATAACGGTCTGAGTAACATACGTTACAGTTAAATTCTAATATTTTCTAACCTCATGAGTTATGTACACATATTAAATCCATCGCCCTTTAACGTTTCGAATGTCTCGTCCCCGACAGAAATGAATCTTGGTTGCGCCACCGCTATACGTGCATACGAGTGCAATAGCGTTAACGTGCCACGTACGTTCTCATGTGTAATAAGTGTCGATTTTCAGCACCTACTTATGTGCACGCGCATTGTTGTGATATTATCCCATGACTATCAGTACTTAATTATACGCTGCTGAATCAAAAATGGGTTCAATCGACTAGTTTTAATATCAAGTATAGATCTTATTCGGGACCTCGTACAAAGTGTAGAAAGTAGATTTTTCAACAAGTATCTATTACATTTGTTAATTTTAATTAAGATAAAAAAAAAAAAAAAGTGGAAGTTTTTGTCTTTACTCAATATTGTACGTATAATATATAATAGATATAGAAATAGCAACACGCGTTTGTCTTTGGATTTACGTAAAATGGAATTAACCGAGTTATACGAGTAGACCATTTGCTGCAGCACGCTCAGTTGTAGACATAGTGTAAGCGCATATTTTTGTGTTTATATAAATAATTGAGTTGAATCGTTTTGAGTATGTAACAATATTATAATTAAAATAAATTGTAATAAGTATTGGAGTATAATATTTGTTTATACCTTGAAAAATATCAACAGAACTGATCTATACCGAAATGAAAGTATATCCTGTAATCGTATTAATCATAAACGTAATAAATAATTACAGCACTACATGTGTGGCATATAATTATATCAACACTCATTCAAATATTATTTCAACTAATTATTTTAGACAAATAATGCGTTTAATTAATAAGGAAAGGTTTTACTACGTGTTTGTATACATATATACGAGTTCTATGTTACCTATCTAAATTCAACTTGCTTTATTTTAAATAATTTTTCGAGAAATAAATAAAAGGCGAGTGAACTAGGTCATTTGTTTAATTGTCTATTTCTGTAAATTAACGCAATTCGTCCATAAAAATCAGCTAACCTAATTATGATATGGGTATATAGTAGGTACTCATATTTGTAATCATATTTATATGAACGCACACGAGTTGAATAATATTATCATTAATATGTTCAAAAGTATCTAACAATATATAATTTATTACATTTAAGTTGTTCATGTACTTATAGGATAATCAACAAAAATAAATAATATAATCGATAATTTGATTGATTTAAAAGTATTTTTATATTATACAACACGTCAATACATATTATCTCATTGACATGCGTCTTGTATAAAACAATATTGGACCAGTATTGAGTTGAGTTCGAAACTGACAATTGACAAATAGTTTTTATTAAACCGTTTAGATTTCCATTTGTCCCGTTGTAATCATATTATTATTACGCAGCAATGGGTCCACATATTAATACACATGAAGCATCAATAATCGATTGTAAATTGTCTCTTATCTTTTATAATCAACTAAGTGGACTAACTTCGACACTTTCTTTGGCCTAAATCTGGCTGATACGCTCCAAATTATATTCGTCATCTCCAGAAGTGAATCAGTACGTGTTGATCTTATCGAATAAGTCAGTGAAATCCCTTCCATAGAAAACCTTGTCTCAATTAATTATAAAAGATTTTCGTCCAAATAGGTCCGTTTAACATAGAAATATGTTAGTAAACCGAATAAGCAAAAAACGTTTTCCGTATGTTTCTGCATAATACTATACACGCATACACACGATACATTATGTGCTTATGGGCTTTATCGAGTTATTTTTACTTAAAAAAAAATTCAACCACATCGATAATTACGCAAATCGTACGAGATTTGTTAATCGTCTCGTCAATACGTTTTCGACTAGGTCGTGGGTCACTAACAAACACACACACACACACACACACACGTTAAATATTCAAACACAAACAAAAATTTTAGACGTTTTGCCAAATATATATATATATATATATATGATATGTACTTCACGGCCTTATTTCGAAAATAAACAACCGGTTGCCGAATACCGATCACTGCACACAGCCGCGTCTACACGTACACTCCAATGCCCCGCAGCTGTAGGATAGATATGCGTGCGGTATATGAGACCGCGTCAAAGAAAAATTTCAAACTTATTTCTTATTATTATTATTATTCTATTTAACATTGCACTCGTCAACGCACACACGTACATGATCGTATAATATAATAATAGTTGGTACACACACACTCGATGGCTCGTATTGCAACGGAGATTTGAATACACGTGTGCGAATAGGTACCTAAATGTTACATGTATATATAAAAAAAAAAAAAAATCTCCTTCGTAATTAAAAACGTTTGTAATTTATAATTCGAAATGTGCTACAATATTGTCGCAACGTCTAGAACTCCATCATCGTACGTGTGTTGACGGCCTTGAGTAGTATTAACCGAATGCCTTTTTGCGCGCGAGAACGTTCGACGCGCTCGTACGTCATGTACACACATGCTTGCAGCACGTCGCGGAACGTTTAAGAATATTTCGCGGTCAAACACCACGTAGTAGTCTACCCCAATGACGTTATCGCGGTGCCGATTTACGTACGCGGTAGATCGTTCGATTTACGCTGCTGCAGCTTCATAATGGTTTAGTTATTAATTTTAAGTTTTTATTATATTATGTTTAGTTTGACATTTATTACATTTGTTTATATATTATATACATTTTAATAAGTTATATTTTAACAATAAGAAATGTACATTAACTTCTATTTTTCGGTACAGCGTCCAGGACTCACACAAATATATTGCTTTGAGAATAATAAAACACTACGGTCGTTGCCTGATTATTTTAATTACTTAAATTACCTAAGTGGTTAATACACTTGAAGTTGAACATTTTACAATTTCGTTTCTCATTTCATACGATGAAATATTTATAGGATATAACTTACTTATTTTACGTCAAATTTCTTAATTAAAGAGTGATACGGATCAGATTAGTTTAAATCAGAACTAAGAAATTTTATGAAAAAAAAAAATATAATTTTATTAGAATATATCAATAAAAAATTATAATCATCAAAAAGTGTGCAAGAACAAAACTGGCAAATTGTAATCATTAAATATTTATCTATTTATAGTTGCACATAACATACTGACAGCATACATTTTAATGTATATATATTTATAAACGTACAATATACATACGTATTCTTATACATGCGAACCCCTATGGAGTTAGTTTGGAGCCGCGTGGTCATAACAATTTATAAATATTCACACAAATGCCTGCGGCCGATATGTTATATTTATTACATTTCATTATGTATGCGTATTTGTAAAAAGTATGCACTGGCGGATAACAAATATACGATGGCGTTTACATCTTAGGGCCGAGAGGGACGCAAACTTGTTATAAATTGAAAATTTTCAAAGAATTATCATGAACCGCCACTTAATACACGACTACATGCATCGTACACATGTGTCTAACGTGATTACAAATTATTTTTGCTCGTTACGAAATGCTTGTAAATGTTATAAATACTTCATATACATACCTACGTCTTTTTTTCAACCGTTCTATCGTATTTATTACAATTCTATGCCTTTACAATGTTTAAGATTTACACTGGGTTTATAATTGGGGAAGTTTTGAAACAATATGAAATACGTTGAATTTTTAAGATTTACCATTGTACACTGTATAAATGTACGTTTGTGTGTCTATATATAATATATTCTATACAAATACAGTATACGAATACGTGTACAGTTCAAAATGTAATATTGTATTTTGAAGGCACGCAAAACGCGTTTGGAATTATACAAATTTAATAACGGCCGTATACATATTTCATGTTATTTATTAATTATTATCTGTAAACAAAATGAACGGTAATTTTTAATGAATCGTTGTTCGGTTTTTTTCTTAAATTTAACGAAATATAATAAATATAATCGTGCATAAAAATGGTATACATGTAGATTTACATACGCTATTTTTTCGGTTCCAGGTTCTCTACCTTAATTGTTATACATTGTAAATTATAACTTAAAACTAGAAATATTTAACCGTATTATTATAATTATAATATATAATATTTATATTTATAATATATTAATATCACTTTTAATGTTAAAGTTTTAAAAATACTTAAAATGTAGTTTGCCTTTGAAAATAAAAAGTATATTTGTAATCGTATTTATTGTGAAACTGTATTTATATTTATAAATAAATAATAGCATTTTTATAATATCTTAGCTCCAGAAAAAATCCTAAGCATTCAACTGCCAACAGTGATTATGCTTTAATAAAAATGAACATGACAATCATCCATAATTTAATGAAAACAAACACAAATTTATAATTGCAGTTGGATATAGTCAAATAAGAAACAGTTTGTTTAGCTAGTGCATATAAATATATTTTGAGCCACCTAAGAACACATTATAAAATTGATTCAATTAATGTTTCAATGAAATCAAACACCAACTATAATAATATTATATGGTGTTATTATATGTTATTATTTATTACATTGACGGACATTATTACATATTACATTCTGCAAGCTCAAGGGAACGTTTTGACCACGAACGGGACGGCGTTAACAAAAAAATTCAGGGCCCCCTCGAACAATATTCATAATGCGTACATTTTCCTGACATGCATCTATCATTAAATAGCAATAACACCTTTAATCCCTACAGCGTACAAAAAGAAGCGCCACAGAATTATGATTTCCCGGATAACATTACACAATACACTCGGAGTGCACAAAAATATACAAAATTCATATAAATGTAAACAGCGGGGAGATATGTTGGATGTGTATCGGCTTACATCTACTTAGGGAAATAAGGAAAACACGAGTACTCCATATATATATATATATAGGTACTATATACCACGAACTATGCTACAATGTTCTGCGTGTTGTTCATTTTGGAACTGTTTGAAAATACTGTTGCAGATTTTTAAACAGCAACCTGCAGATCGAATGCGATATCTTAAGGGATGCTTAACATTGGATTTACGTTTACTGACGTTTTCGGAGAAATAATCTCGTTATAGGATAATAAATAAAAAATATTTTTGTACTGTTGACCCAAAAATATCTAAACACGTGAACCTAATACCAGACGACCAGGTTTATTGGTTATAGGATTGTAAAAAGTTTTCGAAATAGGCTCAGAGAACGATCTATCTATTCATCGATTACTCGTGTTTTCCCAGACGCATAGTCTGATTTCCGATGAAAGAGAATCGTCCTGATAGTAATACGTGGGTGTATACATATGTGTGTGTGTGTGTGTGTGTGTGTGTGCCTTATTAAATTAGTGCATTCGGATACGTACGCGAGGAAAAAAAAACGAATAAATTGTTGAAGACGCGTTATTGTGCACAATTATCGTCGATCCGAGTCGTCGTCAAACCGTATAACACGCGACGTCTCGATTACGAAAAACCTAATTCACCTACGTAACCGGATTTCGGAGACGCGCGTTATTGTCACGAAGCCAAATATGGCGCGGTGACGGATTTACGGAAAAATAAGAAAACCGTAAAAAAATAAAAATTAAAAACCGCTACGGATCCGGGTTGACGGCCCGAGGAGACTCCGCGTCGATCGTTTTTTCCCGGACACGCGACCGACATCGGTCGACGTCGACCGCGCGTGACGGGGCAATGTGGAAAAATACGTATGTGTGCATACTGACCAAGAGAGTTACGAGAACGGCGACGGTGACGAAGAGCGCACAGCGCATATCTCCTCTGTTCACGGTCTCGTCCCGACGTGCCGGCTGCAGCTGTCGTCCGGGCGTCTGCGCATGGTCGGACGTCGCGGGTTACACTGGCCGACGGTGGAGCGCACGACCACGGCGACGGCGGTCGCGAGCGAGCGATCGAGCGCGGGCGCGCGCGCGAAGTACGCCGCGGACCGACGATCGCCGCGGGGCAAGAAAACGGGAAAGACAAACAAAAAACGCGAAAACGGGACGTTATCGGACGGCGATGACGGTTAGCGGAGGTGGTCGCTTCGGTGGTGGTGGCGGCTGCGGCGGCCGCGGTGGTGGTGGCGGTGGCGATGGTCGAGGCGGCGGCGGCGGCGGCGGCGGTGACCGGCTGCGGTCACGGCGGCGGCGGCGGTGGTAATAGAGACCAAGACCTTGGGCGATGGACGTGAGCGGCGCGGGGGTGAGAATTTGCCGCCTCCCGTAATGTTATTATTATTAAAATGCGAAAATAATAATAAATAATATTTCCAATGGTCCCGTGCCCGGTGCGTTACGACATTAAAACGCCGATGTTCACCGGCGCGTTGCGCGTTACACGTACGTTGTTACCGGGACACGCGCGCACCGCAGCGTCGACGACGAGATTCCGCGGTCTGGCGCCTCGGCGACCAAAATACCGCATGATAAATTACAAAATAATATACCGGCACCACGGGCCGTCCGCGTGTACCGGCGGCGGTGCTCACCGCGATACGCCGTACAACACTCCACTACTACTGCTACTGGTACTACTACTACTACTACTACTA
>NW_020273232.1:0-9984 GCF_003268045.1 Sipha flava
ATATTTCTTTGAGTTAGGTTAAGTTATTTTATTCCAACTCATAGTAAGAATTTATAAAACATTATGATTTGATGAAATAAAGATCTTTAATTTAAAATGTAATTTTAATTAGGAATCAAAGTTAATACTGGCTACTGTTGTAGCTCCAAATTTCTATAAACATTAATTATATTTAATACTTAATAGACAAGATGGATAATATACTCATTGTAAATTGTAATATATTATTAAACATAAAAAAATAATAATATTATTACAGATTTACTTATGATATGCATTACACTATTACAGTTTACAACACAAAATAATAAAAACATAAAAAGATTTGACTTTTATTTTTCTGAACCGACAAATGGACAAATAAAATAGTCATTACCATAGTTTTACTGGTCTAAATAACTGACCTGAATTAACCCTTTTATAATTAAGGTTACGGTTACAGTTACGGTTTTTCATTTTTGGAAGTATAGGTTCCGGTTTCAGTTTGGGTTCCTAAATTTTAAAGGTTAACCGGTTCAGATTCTTTTTTACTGTTCTGGTCCCTGGCTTAAATATATATATTTAAGAAGAAAAATTGGTACATTTTTAAGTACATAAATAAACTTATTCACTTTACAATCGAAACACGGATGTGAATAATAGATATGATTTCTTAGATGTTATACAATAATCCTATTTTATAATTTACAGAACATTTTTACATTATTCACAGAAAACTAACTAACTTACCCACTAACTGGTAAAATAATAAATCATCCTTACTCGTCTTAGAAGATGTTATATTTAAATTTTATTTTTTATAAAATTGAATAAAATCTCCTCAATAAATATGATATTATTTAATATTGAATAAAGCCCGTGGGAAAATGAGTGTACATAAGTTCTAATGATATACGTATAATAAAGGTGTCAAATATTAAACTATAGTAAAATGATTTATAAATTATAAATTATAATCAAGGCTTTGCACCTGAATAACTTTTTCGGGTTTCGGGTGTTGAACGCATTCGGGTGTTCAAACATTGCAATATAACATTTAAACAAACGTTTGAGTGTTAATAACCCTTATTATTCAGGTTAATATTGAATAATACGGGTGTTAAGTTGTCAAGGAAAAATATTTATTATTGGTGGAAGGTGGTGGGGAGGCTGAGCCCTCCCTCCACTAATGAAATATTTATAATTTTTGTTACCTGCCTATGTAATAAAATATAAATTTCTTATACAACTATGCAACAGTTTTTTTTGATCAAACTATCATTATGTTAATTTCAAGCAATGGTCTAACTACGATTTATTTACGGGGAAGAGGGGATTATTTTATATGTGTATGAAGTTTATAAATTGTAATATCTATTAAAATCAAAAATACTTACACTATGTCCTACTCCTGGTTAGTGCGGACATATCGCATGCAACAAAAACCAAATTATTTTGTATTCTGCGTTTGTGTTTGTGGCATAGGCGGAAATCGGGCGGTGGGGCTTGAGGAGACTAAGCCCCCCAAAAATATAAAGTACAAGTCTTAGCCCCCCCTAGCCCTAAAAATTGTTAAGTGACTAAAAATACAATAATTATTATAATTGTAAGTTAATTTTTAATAACTGATTTAAAATAAAATATTCTGTGAAAAAAATTAAATCAAATTCGTAAGATTTTACAAACTGCTAGTCATTACTTAGAACGATTACAATTAATGTAACATTAATAATATGTAATAATACCCGTATAGGTTGTTTAATTTAATTAATTAATAATTTCTGTTTAGAATACCTACTCCAAAAATGTTTATGATTAGGCACTTATTGTTTTTTCGTTTAAATTGTTGATTGAAAATGTCAAATTGTCAAACATCGTAAATTGCCTTGTTGAAAAAAATAATTGCGCACAGTGGTATCCATAGGTGTAATAAGCAAATAATACTCAGTCCCCCACAAATTTCACCAAATTTTCCCTTATGGTTTGAGGTGCGTGCACACACTAAAAACGCACTAGCTAAGACATAGCGTAATACAAAAATAATCATAATTTGTACTTATGAATGTTACGATGAAATAATTACACAAACAGAGATTGACAATTCACGCCATACACTGAACAAATACGAATAACGCGAACAATAATTTAGGTAATCGTACGCGAGACTTCAATTCTATTTCAGACTTACGGTATTGCAATAAATAACGACTCGGTGATTTGTAGAAGACCTATTACCTATTAAATTATAATAATATGACGTATCCCATTTGGGATTATTTTAAAAATAGTATCCCAGTTGTTTACACTCGAACATTCAACACACCATACCATTCACGCATACATGTCAATATGATATATTGCTATTGTTTTTATTTAGATAAATTTAGATTAATTAACAATTTTGTATATTATTTGTGAAATTATTCCTGTGAATAATAATTTTACTATTAAACAACGAATGACAAAACTGAAATAACCACAAAAAATACATACAAAATGATATAGCACATAAAGATGGTAAAATAAAAAATTATTTGGGTTTCGGGTTAAAACCAATATTTTATTCGGGTTTTGGTTAATTCAAATGTTTAAAAAAAAAAAAATCATTCGAGTTATATGGGTTTGGGTGTTTGATTTTTTTAAGGGTTTTTAGGGGTATTACGGGTTCGGGTTAATTTGGGTGCAAAGCCCCGATTATTATTATACTGTGTATAATTATATATATATACAACAGATATTATACGTTTAAGAGTAATTTTTAAATTATATAATTTATACAGAAGTAGAATAAAACATTTAAGTATAGGTACAATTCCCTATTCAAAGTTTAAAATTAGATATTGAATTTAAAACTCACAGTCAAAGTTGAAGTAAATCGTAGGTAATTATACAATTGAGTGTTGATTCATTAAAAGTGTACTTAGACCTAGTGTAAAAAATGAGAACCAACCAATTTTTTTTTTTTTTAGGTTTTCAGAACAGATGATCTTGCCATTTAAGATTTTGTAAATAAGTGCTACATCATTCAATTTTCGTCTAAAAGATAGTGAGCGTAAATTTAATTTACAAGAAAGTTCTTTAGTGGAAAAATTTAACATAACCTTATATGATAAGTATTTTAAGAAGTATTATTATGTATATTATTTAAAGACTTGTATAACCAATTTGAAAAAAAGTATTTCCTAACTATGGAACCATATTCTTAATTCGAACGAATCCGAGAGCAATAAAAGGTTTAAAAAATTTAATAAAATTAAAGCCATGGCATAAATATTTGATTAACTTAACATACGCATAGCTTTTTTATAAATACACGAAGTATTATTTGAGAATGAAAGGTTCACAGATACAATGATTCCTAAATCTTTAATAGAAGACAATGATCTAAGATTATTTTTATTAACAGGGTAATTAAAAATAGATGGTATTTTACGTCTAGTAAAGGATACCCGAGTACATTTATCGAGATTAATATTTAAACAGTTATCAACACACCAATTCGTAAAATAAACAAGATCGTCTTTTAACCTTTTACAATCTTGAAAGGAATTAATTGTCATTTATAATTTTAGATCATCGGCAAAAAGAGAATATTTAAAAAAGCAGAACTCATTTTTTCGATAGTTTACGAACAACAAAAATAACAAGGGGTATATACAGGTATATCTATCTTGTGAAACGCCCATATGGACACTGAAAAAATAAGACAGCTGGTCTACAATTTTATTTTTTTTAGTCATCCCGGTTAAATAAGAACCAAACCATGACAGCAAAAGGTCACCAATGCCAAGAGCGCAAAGTTTATTTAACATTAATTATTAAAATCATCGTAAACTCGATATTATTTATAATAAATAACTCACAAAAAACAATTTTAACTTAAATATCATTACAAAAATATGAAAAAAATAAAACAAAATCATGTTAAGTATTAATATTATTGTTAATTATTATAGTTTGAAATATTAGACTCTCTCCAATAAATTCGCTATATTTTTAAATAATAAAATAAAGAATACATAGAACTATATCAATAAAATATTATATGATAAAATATAAACGATAAGTTGAAATATTTTAAATTCAAGAAATTCAAGAATGCGAGGATATATCGTTGATTAAATATATAGCTATGGTTTATTTTTTTAATTTTAGTTTTATAATAGCTTGAATTTTTTTTTTTATAGTTTGTAGGGTTTTTTCACGTTGTATTAATTAGTATTATAATTGAACTCAATCGTGTACATTTATGTATGCATATACACGTTTGCAAACACTTTGTGATTTTTAATGACTATTTAATGTATGTATTAATAAAAACATTTAGACGAGTGACATACAATAATGAAACGTTGTCGAAGTCGCATTGATTTCACGCTGAAAACATCATATGGTACGATTGTTTTTTTTTTTATTTTTTATTAAATGACAGAATAAAAATGTCTGATTTTGAAAAAAAAATCCATAGTTATAATTTATTTTATAATTATATTGAATGTATTGTGGGCCAACTGGGTAAATTTATGAGGGTATTAACAATTATTTTTAGAGAAAAAAAAAAACATTTGGCTAAATATTATGTTTTACCAAGTTCTAAAATACATAATTTGCCTAACTGCACAAATACATATAAACTGGTAATGTATTATTAAATCTCGTATGTTTTGAATTTACCGTCTTAAATTCTGTATATTACCAGTGTTAGCTTATTATATTTATGATTATATAGATACAGAATATTTGCCTTAAATCCATCTATATAACATTCAAATACTATTCATTCACAGGCTGATCAGCGTACAGCCAAAACTATAGCAATGCGAGGGATTTTTCGAAAACAACATTTTTAAAGGTCGAAACATATTATGGCTCAGAGCTATATTTACATTTTTTTTTTACTCTTTTGCTATCGAATCATCATCGTTTTTTGTTTGACATGTTGGTTTTAATGGTAACCGTTTAATGTTTTAATAAATATATTAAGTTTGAATAAATGTAAATAAATATCACCAAAATATTCAAAGATTGTACGCTTTTTTCAGCCTTAATTATTTTTTTTACGTCTAAATAGTAACTGCTCAAATCTAAAATAATGAAATATCCCCTGAGTGATACTGAATCTTTACATTTTAGGTATTATTAATTTATATATTAATATATCATATGAAAATATAAAATCTGAGAGAGAGAGAAAACATTATTTATTCCCGCGAACAAGCGGTGTGCGGCGTTTGGATATTGTTGCTTCGCCGGCACGTTACCGTGACGTTACCAGGGTCTCGCGGGAAAGAAAGAAGAGAAATAAAACACCGAATCGCTACTACTCAGCTGGTCCGTGAACCATTGGTCGTGTATAACGTGTTTCGTTGTGAAATGTATCGAGCCGGCAGTGTGCCGTAGCCGTTGCCCGTCGACAGTGAACCGATTCCTCGCACAGACTACCGGTGGCGGTGGCGTATCGATCACGTTTAAAACCGATTGAAATCCTCGTGTTCCGACCAGTATCGATCCGACCGCTTTTGCGATAGCGATTTTTCTCCGTCGTTCGTCCTGTTTGCTTTTTCTCGACACCGTAAGTTATCGCCGATACCGCGGCGCTCGTGGCCCACGCGGAATCGAATTATATTTGAACCGCATTTGTTTGGTCGAAAAAAAAAAACCACACCGACAGGACGCGCTTTGAGGAGTTCGTGAATTGAAATATATTTTCAAAGTATACCGAATCCGCTGAACGCCCCGTGAAAGGTATGTGCTGGTGTTCATTATGAATCTGTACCGTTTTTTTTCACCTTTCCGCTTAACCATTTTGTATACAATTAAATTATCCTGTACGGCGGTAGAATGTTATAAACTATTGTTATCGCATCGAACGATAGTGGTATTCTTGTTTTTTTTTTTTCATTCAATGATGGAAAAATAAAATATTATAAGAATTCAAACGTGGCGAGAATAACATCGACCGACGTGTACCCGTTAAGTGTGCGTAGAAAATAAAACGAAATAATGGAATAAATTGTGACTCTAAGGATACGACGATTTTGCACAAGTCCGACAATACCTGTGCGTGCATGCGAATATGCGTGCGTGCGTGCGTGCGTGCGTGTACGCGTGTGAATTAAGTCGATAAATTTCCAGCGCGAACGTTTCGTAAAAGCACATTTCTACGCGTATTCTTCGCGTGCATATTTTGCAACACTTTATTGTACACCCGAACGAGCTGAAAATGAAAAACCAAAAGTTTTCATAACCTCGTTGAAACGGATCACTTGTGCGATAAAACGCGTCCGTACCCTAACCTAACCAGGCGCCCGTATAAATATTTTTACGTTTATAAGTACATCGTATGGGTACGTTTGTAAATACGATGAATCTCCATCGTTGTGCGTAAGGTTTTCGTCGACGGTCAGAGAATACCCTCTACTCGGAGTAAACAGTATATATTGTTCAAAACGAATTCACCGCAGTTTCGGATGGTAATCATATGTTCTGCGACGATTTCCGTGTGGACGTATAGCAAACGAAAAACGTAGGGTTCATTACGCGGCAAATTTATTCGATGTGAAAACTTTGTCGAAAACAACTGCCTAACGGTTACAATTTTATAAAAACAATTCACAATAAAAACCACGTGGTGGTGGTGGTGGTGGTGCGAAGCTTAAACTAGGTACTGAAATTACACGGAACAAAGTATCAACAAGACTGCGGATCGAAAAATAAGAGCTTATTAATAAGTGTTTAACAACTATAAGCTTAATGAGTTTCAAGTCTATAGTGTCATGTCTACGTATGCAAAATAAAAAATATTAAATCGATTATAATTTACATATCGTCGTTGTATAAATACGGGAGTGCATTGGAGTAATTATACGTGTGCGAGTGTCGTTGATGTTTGTGTTCGTGTGTGTGTAAACGAATATGTGTCTAACCTTCATAAGAAGCGTTAAGAATCAATTTAACCTATTATAAAAAAAATAAATAGTTATCTGTAGGGTATAATAAAATTATTGATAAAATACAATCCATTACGACGACGAAATTACGTCAATTCGATTTCAAAACTTCAATCAGTTTTCAATAAACGCATAGTCACTTGTGATATCTGACCGTAGGTTTGTAGAAAGAAGACTTAATAGTAGACACATATAGTAAATTGTACACCTTCGTTTTGTTTGCAAAAGTTTGTTTATTATTGTTTAATAAAAAAAATAATATTATGTTCAAATAAAATAACATCTTCATTGACATAAAAATTGCACGCATACTAACATGTATTTATTTAATTATAATATCAATATTCAATGTTATATTACCAGTAATACAAATCAATTATCTTGATAATGATATTTTGAGTTATTTATGCAATCGAATGTCGACACTGTACTGCAAACGGTGCTCGATTATAATTTTAACTGAAAAAATGAAAAAGTAGTGCAGATATAAGATTGTCGATTCGCTCTATCTGAAGCGGAGATTGACTGAAAATATTAATATTTATTTTCAGTGCAAACGAACCTCGGCGGAAGTTCACGAATTTCAAATATACGAGAATATCATACAATAATATATTCTCAGAACGTTTTAATTTTTTAATCACTTTCAGCACATCATTTTTTACACGTTTAAAATTAATAATATTATTATTGTAATGAATATATCAGGGATTTTCTAAAAGCGGTTACGCACTGAAGAATTTAGGTGTAATATAACGTTGTAATGTAACAGATTTCGTGTTGGCTTGTATGTTAGAAACGACCAGGTTGAGGATTAATCTGTGTTGGCTGTTCGTCGATTATTCCATCAGTTCAATTCAACATTTGTTTTTTGTGTAACATCGTGTGCAATGTCTTATTTACAAGTAGCTAGATCAGCGTTTATTTTAATTCATACTGATTTTTAAAAAAAAAAAGTGAAAGAAAATGGTGGCAAACTTATTTCTTGAAATCTAGGGACATATTTAATGGATCAGATTTATTGAATAATCTTCAGCAGTAAGAAATGAGTGGACAGTTCAGATATTTCATTAGTATTTCTTCTATTGGTTTTGAATACAATATTTATTTAATCGGACCAAATATATCAAAACAAAATACTAATTCTTGTACAAGAGAGGTTAGCTGCCACGTTCAGATTTTTGACAACCAATGAATCTTATCAAAGTTTGCAGAAATAATTTTTAGTAAAATAAAGTTTAATAGATGTAGAGCGATTAGAGCGATTCCCTAACCGGTTTACTGGTTTACTTACGGCGAATCTTTATGTGACATTCCTCTGATGTTCGTTAAAATACACCTGTGAACGATTAAAAAAAAATTTGAATGAAAACAAATAAAAAAAAATAAATTAATTTTCTACTGTGTAACTAGAACTAAAAATTGTAAACTGCCTTAAAATTTTCACCGACTGATTATATTCTGCTTTCGGCCTTCGACAATAATTATTGTCGTTATTAAGTTTTATTTTTTTCGGAATATTTTCGCTTTTACTTTTCGTGTATATACAATGCTATAAACTCATTCGTTTTATTCCTTTCATTTTGCGAAACATTCCAATAGTATTTATTCTAATGCCTATGATTATTGGCTTGTGTACATATTTAGTTTTTTTTCGTATTCCAAACGAGTACTAAAATAATATAGTTGTATACAATACACTAAATTCAATGCTACTGCTGTATAGAACGTATACAATAAGATGCGACCATTTTATTTTCGTTGTTTGCATTTTTATTTTATTCGTGTTGCGCTCTGTTCCCCAAATCACTTAGTTTTCTATTTTTTTTTTATATTCGTTCAACATATTTTCGTTCTCGATTTTTTATCATTTTCCAATACTCATATCTCATTTTTTTCTTCATTGTTTTCCCGTATCAACCATTTAAATCTGTTTCGTTCACTATAGTGTTGGTGCAGTGTCTTTTTTGACTATGTTTTACGCTCGACAATGTATGTTTATTAAAATCCTTTTACAAATAAATTTTCATCCTTGTTGCTGACTATACATTTTATACTTTTATCAGATTTCAGATTCCCAAATGATATTTCTGGTGGTACCTATTTTTAGACTAAATTCAACCACGATGCCCTGCCGAGAATACCACGAGAAATATTTATAAATAAATCATCACTTATTCTCATTGATTATCAACTCTTATAATTTTACTGAATATAATACAATATCTACACTATCGTCTCACGACATTTTAAAATTTTTGGATTTTAAAAGTCGTGGTTTCATAGGGTTTATTAATTGTCTGGTTTCAATCATAATTTTTTTTTGAGGAAGGAGATATATTTTTATTGTTCAAGTGTGTCTGGAAGTATACAGTGATTACTACAAGTATCTTTTGATTTCTTCTTCATACTAGCAATTACTCCAATTACTATACTTGTCACGGATTAGCACCATCAGAACATACATTGATGTGATTGGTCCTTAAAATTTAGTTTTCTATGAAAAAACCATTAAATAATTAAAAAAAATTAAATAAATCTTCCCCAAAAGAGATCATGTATTTATGACAAACACCAATAAAATATCAAGGTCAGCAACATCAATTGATTCATTGATCCGTAGGGCAAATTTATCATACTTTATACGAGAGACAAGTTTCATTCACATTAGTATCCAAACTGAAATTTGTAGAGCGGTATTGTTTAATAAAGAAACTGTGGGCAAATGAATGGCTGATTTTTCGTAAAGCATTCAAGTTGCTATATCAATATGACATGATTAGAAAAAAAAACTTAGGTTTTCCGCAATGGTACGAGCTTCATTATTTTAGACGAAACGGTTACTTTATAACGGGGACTGGAACCTATAGGTTTTTCGGTTCCATTCGGTTTTGGTTGTTCAATTAATTTTTTAAGGGTTCCGGTTTTGGTTTCGGTTATTTAAAAGATTAAGGGTTCTATAACCGGTTAATTTCGGTGAACTTTGATTATAAGAGATTTATTAAAAAATAATATGAAATTATTTATTTATTCTTGTTTAAATTGTAATGGATTC
>NW_020273233.1:0-3612 GCF_003268045.1 Sipha flava
AAGTCTTTATTATAAATAATGAGTCATCTACAAAGTACTATTAAAATAGTATCAATATACAAATAACCTAAAGAACAATTAATTTATGATGAATCAATAAAGGTATACTTAAGAAAATTACCACAAAGGTATTTAATTGAAATATAATGAAATGCTTACAGATGTCTGACATATTGTCATCTGATTCTGATGATTGTACTTTTGTCAATAAAGCTTTTGATTTATATACTTTAGTTTTTAATTTTGAATGCTTAGTATCATCTGAAGTACTAATTTTGCCCTTTTTAGTTCTTATGATATTAGAGTGACCTATTAAAATTTCACATTCAAATCCGTTAATATTATTTTTAAATCCATAATTATAATATAAAAAAAACCTTTAAACACAAAAATAGCATACCAGTTTCATGAGTGAACTTGATTGAATCAATTTCTCTTTTGCGTTTATGTTGTTTTGTCGAAGAACCGTCAGATATGTCTGATGTGTATTGTGCAGTAAGGACTTTTTCTTCTGCTTCTATTAAAGATTCTATGAACAAAATGTATAGTTATTAAGTATTTAATTTACAAAATTGTACAGAATAGGTACATTACAGGACATTTTTTTAAAAATACCTAGAACAATTTTAGTAGGTTTATTAACTATAATATTGTATAAAGAATGTTGAAAAAATCTTGGACCCCCATCAAAAAAACATTGTTTTCAGTTACGACCTTGCACTACACAGATTATGTTATTGTCCTCAACTTACAAAATATATACAAATATAATCTGTATATTATAAACTTAAAGATAAAGTTAGTGATATTCCTTACAAGTAATACTTATTGATTATACTCACTAATGTTATTTGAAAGAACTCTTATGCGATAAAAGTTAAATTCAAATTCATTGGTTTTCACACAGCTTGTTCTTAGTTTATGTATATTGTGACTATTTTTGGGCCAAGCACACCTGTCGTTTACAATCCAATGAATAGGAACACTTTCCACACTGTTGTTGTCCAAGAAATGAACTATTGCCCACATTTTTATCTAATACAAATAATAATTTGTACTACTATGAACCTTAAACTAAAATTGAGAATTGAGACAAATTTTAATATAATAGATAGGTATGTATGTATAAAATATGTACAAATATTATTATTAAATAATAAGAGGTGAAGAAAATCCAAGTGGTGCAATTGAAACTAACAATAAAATTAATATTTTAATTGACTACAATATATATTTATAAGACATAATAAATTCACATTACAAATTATATAACACAAATAATTTTTTTGTAAACTTTTTTCCAAAAAAACTAGGTAATTATTTGCATTTTGATTACTCAAAAAAAAAAATATTTTTGTGAGTTACATACTTACATCACTTGGCCTTTTTTACTTCACTAATTATTTTACTATTTAATTATTAAAATGAATAATTGGTGTACCTACAGACACATTTTCATCAATAGGTAACACAGCATATTTAACTTTTAAATCACCAATATTCCACATTTCAACTTTTTTGGAATAATTACTAATTTTATATACTCCTATGTCAGAACTTTTTATTGGTTTTTTAAAGAAACATTCTACAGTTTCAAATTTTCTACCTAATATAACTTCTTTTTTCAAGAGTGAATTATAACAAATATTTACTATCTTAATAATGTTAGTTTCTCCATTGGTGTTTACACTTGCATATGAATCAGAATCAGAATGAATTTTTATAATTATTTTTTCTAAGATTAATATTTTATACTGTGGTGAAGCCATATCTCTAATTAAAGGACCTTCAGTGTGTAATTTTTCAAACTTTGGTCTAATATTATCATTGTTGAAATACATTGTAGTTTCATGGTCAAATTTGAGGTTACATTGTTCCCAATATCTTTTTACTACTTGTTGGAGAGGCTTTTCATTTTTTCTAACCATTTTTTTCAATTTACTCATATAGTTCTCAAACTTGAAGCAACTGACCTGATCTAGTGAACCATATTTTTCATAATCATCATATAAGTGAATTAATGAATGTACATTGTTAGATATAAATTTATTACCATATAATTTACCAAACTGTTTAACAAAATTTACCATTAAAGCCTGAGCATCTAATGCAAGGTGGTTAAAATTGGGACTTAAGAATATAGTCATAGCCACATTTAAGTAAAGAAAATTGTAATAAATTTTTTTTGACACTTGTAAATAAAGCACTACAGGTCCGGTATATAGCAAAAATTGCCTTAATTCAGTTGCTTTCCATCGACTTAATTCATCTAAACTCCGAGGTTTTCTACTAAAATCAGAAGGTATATATTTTTTTAATGATATTAGACGAGTAGATATTTGTTTAACTAAGTTGGAGGGTAATTTTTGTTTATTTACACCTACTCTACCAATTTCACCACTTCCTTTCCATAGCATAAGCATTTTTTTCATAACTCCCAAAATAACACAATGCATATAATCAATAGAAAAGTTTTGAACAACATCAATATCAGGGATATTAATTATATTAGTAATATGACCTGGAGTGTGATGTTGTTCTTGAATTTTATTTAAAAAATCTTGGTGAGTTCTTTTTGAACATTCTAAATCTGGAAAGCAAACACGTCGAAGTAAAAAAGTACCCTGTACTGAACATCTAGAACAAGAATAAAAGCCAGTATGACCCTTTGTTTTTAATAAAAATGCCTTTGCGGGAACATCGCAACAAAATGCATCAATTGCAATTTTTTTTTTTAAATTTACTAATTGTTTATCTTTATTAAATAATTCAACAGTAATTCCATTTAAAATGAGATCCCTAACCTCTTCTATAAAATCATTCATGAAAATATTACTATCACCAGGCTTTTCATGACCCCAATAAATTCCTATAGGAAACACAGTTTGGTTAAATTGCCTTATATAACCTAAGATAGGCCAAAAAGTACTGCCGGAACTTTTAGCTAAGGGCAGACCATCAACTCCAATTACTAACTTAATAGTTTCATCAGAAAAACATTTGTCTATAGTTTGTTGTATTCCATTTGCTAATCCAAAATGATGGTATATACCAGGTGATACAGTTTTAATTTGTATAGGTTGGCTATATGGAGTATTAGTATTAGTTTGATGAATAGTCCTAGCATCACTGGGAAAACTACTAAAACAATCATGTTTTTTTTAAAACTTTTAATAAACCAGACAGTGTATTATTTGGTACGTTATACTCAACCGCCCATTTACTTAATTCACTCTTCATATCTAATTGTTGAAAGTTTTCAAATGTTTCACTTCTATCATCAACACTATATACACAATTTGAATTGTCCCTGGTAAATTTTTTCTAAATTATTAATTTCTTTATTTAATATGTTTTCATTAATATTGATAGTTTTTATAACATTGGAACGATGAGATGCAGATGCTGGACTTATATTTCTCTCAATACCATTTAAATCAGAATTGTCCTCTAAATCGTCATTAACTGACACATTAGAAACACATACACTCAAAGGACTTGTTAATGGAGGAATTTCAAGAAAATTGTCTAATACATTTGCCGTTTCTTCCAACAATCTCCTTCGTTTAGTAGATTTACTCATACAATTTTTTCTATGCATGTTGTTTTTTT
>NW_020273234.1:0-3957 GCF_003268045.1 Sipha flava
CAGGTGCCGTCATCCGCTCTATACCGTTATCCGATTCCAACTATGCCGTTGCATGGAAATCATTAAATGATCGATTCGATAATCAGCGTTTAATAATGAATGCGCATTTGGATAGGTTGTTTGAGTTTCCACCGTTAAAATCATCGTCTTTGCACGAATTAAAGAAATTTCTCGATACTTTCCAAGAAAATATCGCGGCCTTGGAAAACTTTAAAATTCCAAATAAGGAAGGTTACTTGTTTTTCTATATTGCTGCACGTGTATTAGATTCAAATACTAAATGTTTATTCGAATCTCAACATAACAACGATACATTGCCAGTTATTAATGATTTATTAAAGTACGTTCAAAATCGTTGTCAAATTCTTCAGAATAGTTTCACTGCCTCAACACCAATAGCTTCCATCAAACTGAAACCAGCATTTTCACCAAGTAAGAAAGTTCAAGCACTTACGAAAACATCTCTTGTCACCAATTCGTCTGAATCAAATAAAGCATGCCCTCTTTGCAGTTCTTCTCATCATCTTTATAAGTGTGAACAATTTTTACAACTGTCTCCATCAAAACGTTTAAAAAAGGTTCAATCAAATCATATGTGTACAAACTGTTTAAGTGCTAACCACACATCCATTAAATGTATGTCTAAATTTACTTGTCGTCATTGTTCCGCCCGACATCATTCATTATTGCATCTAGGCGAAAACGAGCAAAATTCATTGTCGTCAGACACTCATTCGATACCGAAAACCAAACCAAATCCTTCAACTTCGTCCACAGAACAGTCCTCAACTCCGTTTGTCGGAACGGTCAACACTACCAACTTGAATGTATTAGGCACGGCCCTGATTCGTGTACGTGACAAATTTGGACAATGGACTACTGTTCGGGCACTTATTGATTCTGGCTCTCAGATCTCGGCTATTACGCATATGAGTGCTACTAAGCTCGGTCTTAACAGACGTCATACCGATGTTTCTGTTGTGGGATTGTCTCAAACCCCTATTATACAAACAAAGGGTTCATTACTTTGCCACATTATTCCTCATACAGCGGCTTCCCCTGAGTTGATATGCGAGCCTCTCATATTATCGAAAATCACTGGTCTTATGCCTTCAGCAGTCCTGAGTCCTTCAATACGATCAACTTATTCGGATCTACAATTTGCCGATCCGTCGTTCGATTACCCGGGTCACATTGATTTTCTTATCGGCGCGGACATGTATAATAAAATATTTGAAAATGGTTATCGTGTCCTCCACAGAGACGGCCTTCCTTCAGCCTTTGAGACCTCACTTGGTTGGATCTTTGTGGGAACTTCCAGTCAATGTCATTCTCAATCCAGCGTGTGCTTAAAGTTATCCTCGGAACCGTCGCTAAAGGAGTTGTTACATCGTTTTTGGGCCTGTGAAGAGCCAGAAGTTCAGTCTGTACCATTTACCGAACAAGAAAAGTGTGAGGACATTTTTCACCGGTCTACTGTTCGAGATAGTACAGGTCGTTACATTGTCTCTTTGCCATTTAAAAAGGACCCATCAATTCTTGGTGATTCTCGAGGTATGGCTCTATCACGATTTTTTAATTTAGAGCGAAAATTACAAGCCGAACCTGAATTATACGCTGAATATCGGCGGTTTATGAGTGAGTACCAATCACTTGGACACATGAAAGTTGCAGCCACACCAGGAAAATACGTGATTCCTCATCATGCTGTTGTAAAATATTCAAAGGACAAACTTAAATTACGAGTTGTTTTCGACGCTTCGGCTCGTACTACTTCGGGTGTCTCGTTGAACGACACTCTATTTGTCGGTCCAAAGTTACAGTGCGACATATCGAATATCCTACTTCGTTGTCGTCTGAATAAATACATGTTTACGGCCGATATATGTAAAATGTTTCGCCAAATCAACATCCACCCGTCACATTACGACTATCAGCACATATTATGGCGAGACGATCCTTCAAAACCATTGGTAGAATATGCCTTGACGACTGTTACATATGGAGTCGCCTCATCGCCTTATCAAGCCTTGCGTGTGCTGCACCAACTAGAAAGGGATGAGGGACACAAGTTTAAAAGAGCCTTAGGCGTTCTCACTACAGAAACCTATGTAGATGATATTATAACAGGAGCAGAAACAATTCCTGACACGCTAACCCTTCAACGTCAGGTCACTGAATTGTTGGATGCAGGTGGTCTAGAGCTCAAGAAATGGGCAAGCAACTGTCCAGCGGTCCTTCAGGATGTTCCTGCAGAAAACCGAGTTATGGAATCCTCCTTTGATCCGAAAGATCATTGTTCAGTCAAAATACTTGGTTTACATTGGGACCCGGTGTTAGATATATTGAGTTACCATAGCGAGTCCCCTACTTCTGCCATAACGAAACGTTCAGTGTTATCTACGATAGCCAAAATCTACGACCCACTTGGAATTCTGTCCCCTATCACATTTTGGGCGAAATGCTTTATGCAGGTATTATGGAAGAATGATTACCATTGGGACCAGCCCATTTCTACCGAAATGGCTTCGTCTTGGAAGACATTTTCTTCTGAACTTCCATGTGTTTCTTCGGTCAGTGTTCAACGGTACATTCCCACTGAACAGTCTTCGAATATATCACTCTTAGGGTTTTCCGATGCGTCCCTTAGTGGATACGCTGCAGTTGTATATATTCGATTGGAGTACAACTCTATGCCTCCGACCGTACATCTTATCACCGCTAGATCCAAAGTTGCGCCCTTGAAGTCAGGACGAGTGGTTGAACCATTATCAGTTCCGAGGTTGGAACTTTGTGGTGCACTACTACTTGCGCAAACATTGCATCGAATACAAACAACACTCGCTTCAAAGATCAACATCCAAGAAGTACATGCATGGACAGACTCCACTGTCGTGCTATCATGGTTAACTTCTCAACAAATTGAATTTAAGATCTTCGTGACAAATCGTTTGAAAAGGATATTCGAATTATTACCGAACTGCCATTGGCATTATATTCCTACCCACCAAAATCCAGCGGATTGCGCTTCAAGAGGCATGTACCCTAAAGAAATGCTGTCTCATAGTTTGTACTGGAATGGGCCCGACTTGTTGAAACAGTCAATCAACCATTGGACTACCACAAGATTCAATGTTGTGCCAAATGACCTATTGCCGGAACGAAAACTTGTTTCAGAGACAGTTCATCTTGTCACTCTGCCATATAGCGATACTAGTTGGCTCGAACGCTTTTCAAATTTTACACGCCTCCAACGAGTCCTCGTTTACATCCGCCGCTTTATTGCTCGTGGCCGCCAACTGCCTGCTTATTCAGGTTATATTCGTCAGTCAGAATTAGAGGACGCATTGAAGGTACTTGTCAAAATCACTCAATCACAGAATTTTTATTCTTTTATATTAAGTCTTTCTTCATATAAAACTACGGCTATTCCGGCGTCACTAGCACGCCTATCTCCGTTTATAGATTCTGACGGAATCATTCGGGTAGGAGGTCGCCTAAGACATGCCAATGCCAACGAGAATCTTAAGCATCCTATCTTACTACCAAAATCTTGTGTGCTTACAACTTTGCTTGTTCACCATTTCCACATAAATTATCTTCATGCCGGGCCTCAACTGGTTTCCTCGCTCATAAGAGCGCGTTTTTGGATCATTTCGAGTCGCTCCGTCATAAGACATATAATCTTTAAGTGTGTACCATGTGCAACATATAGAGCATCTATCCCATCACCAGTCATGGGTGATCTCCCTAAGTCACGAGTCCAGTCAATACGACCATTCAGCAATGTAGGCATCGATTGTGCTGGCCCTTTTGCCATAAAAGAAGGAAAACGTCGAAATGCTCGCGCAAGTAGATGCTATTTAGCAATCTTTGTGTGTATGGCAGTGAAGGCTGTCCATGTAGAAGTTGTCTCGGACCTATCCACTCCTGCGTTCATTGCCGCGCTACACAGGT
>NW_020273235.1:0-3996 GCF_003268045.1 Sipha flava
TTTTTAGCCAGCACAATTCACCAACTGCCTATTGTCCGTTATCCAGTAAAAATATTATTAATTTTGTAGATTTGGTCATAATCACTAAATAACGTGTTTTATAATATTCCCATCTATCCGTATATATTATTTGTGTTTCAATCAATTGTATACAAGCTATAGCTTATTAATTAATATAAAAATTTCACTTTTTTACTTATAATAATATCTATAATATAAAATTGATTGTCTGCACATGTTGAACAATAAATTATTTTAAGTAAATTTCTTTAAATAAAACCAGTAATATAGTAATATAATAAAGAATATTATCCATATATTACTGAATCGGCCAATCTCGCCCATGAAAAATAATATATATTTGAGCATCTGTAAGTCACACAAAACACTGGCATAGTTTAATAGTTATGCAATTCAATATTTAAATTACAAAAAATATTTATTAAAATGATTAAATAAGTAAATAATATAGCAATATGTACAACATTTAAAATATATTTTACAAAATGTAGCGAAAAATAATTTTTTGTGCCATCCAATAATATGGCGTCACCGTTTGTAAATGTGGATAAAGGCATACGGTCTGTAATTTAATTACGTCGATAAGACCGCTTAGATAGCGGACGGGCGGACGTACGACGCACTGCCGCCCGAATTAGATATAATTTAATTTGTCACCAGAATTGATATTTTCGTTGGTCCACTAATCCGGCAGAAGAAGTAAACAGACGCAAGAAAGCGTTTAAGTTTGGGACGATTTTCGGTTTTTAAACGAAGAAAAACGAATGAGTTAAACGTGCGGAATAAGATAAAGTACGCGGAGCGACGAAATAGCGATGCTACTCGGACGACTGGCATGGCGTGACTTAACGTCAATAGTTCAAACGAAAAATATTACAGTGTTAGTCTCTTCACCACTTAGTATCTTTATCTACGAAAACTAAAAATTCTGTTTGAGTGTGTTATACAGTTTATTATAAGTGCATTATGGAGTTTGTAAATAGTGAAAAATCAAATCAATTATTCTCTACGAAGGCTACAAATTTCGTTTTCACAAAACACTAAAAAACGATGTACAGCGGTGGCCTTACAGTGTCAAAAGTTGTAAGTCTTTTTAAAATTATCTCCTTTAAATAAAATAGTTGACAGTAGTACTAATCATAACCATAATAAAAACGACGAAAAAAAAGTCCTGAATAGGCAAATATTAAGTAATTCTCTGAAAAGAAAAGCCATAGATGACATTTCTTGCAAATCTTCAAAATTAATTCGTTCAGAATTGAAGAAAGGCGATGTATCGACTTTGACAACGAATGATTTATCATTAATTCGACAAAATGTTCATCGTGCCCGTTCATTTGTACACCCCCCTCTGCCAAAATGCATTAAAGAATTACATGCTGCTTTAGAGTCTATGAATATCAAAACTAATATAGATGAGCCATTTTTGTTTATCAACGACAAAGAAAATTTAATAATTGGTTTTTCTACTACACAAAACATAAAAGTGCTGTGCTCTTTTATTTATTTAAATTAACCTAATCTTTCATTAAATTAAGTACTTAAAATAAAAAATGAAACACTCACCAACAATAAATTCTTTTTAAATAGTACTTATAGTAAAAAAAAAAAAACCCAATGTATTATTTGAAATTTATCATCAATTACCACCAGTCTTGGTAAATGACTTCAATGGCCGGAGAAATATGTATATTTGAGTTTAAATGTGGGTTTTTTTTACAACAATTAACTACAAAATCGAATCATTTTGATAAATGACGTCATTTACAAATATTCATTTTTTCACAATAACATATAGATATACAGTACGTAAATAAATTGGAAAGTCAGTAATTATTAACCGTAATATAATGCGGATATTAAATTTCCGTTTTTTTTTTTATCATAATATGTGACTTATAGCCCATCTTTTTGAATGAATGAGAGCATTTTATATTTTCAAAAAACACAGCAAATTATAAAATTGTATGGTTTTTAACCTTTTAAATATATAACTATTAATATGATATTAAATTATGAAGTACACACAACTCATTAATATTTTTTGTAATATTTTTGTTTTTTGCTGATTGCTTTTGAGCACTTAAGGACGTGATGATTCTGTTTTGCCATTCGCCATTGTGTTCCCGGAATCTACAAGTACGTCACAGCTTATATAACAAACTGTTACGAAAATAATTTCAATTATTCATTTCCCCCGTTGTCTGGCTACGTATAATTAACATAATAACAATACAGTTTCCCGAGGAAACCAATAAATGTACCACACAAAGTACGAATTTGGAAAACGTAAGCTCGGTAGTTCTATTTCTAACTTTCTCACGAACACCCGCACGTATATAAAGTATCTGTAGCAGTACAAGATATTATTTCTCAGTCGAATCGGTATTCAACTTCATCCCGGACGCTACCGAAAACAGTCAGCAAAAGAAGCGTGCACTGCGGCGAGTGTCGGCCACCATTGTTTTCTCGACGGGGTGAAGGATCGCAAACGTCGCAACATCGTTTTAGAGGTGACGTTTTTAAAAGGTTTCGCTAGGTCTGATGTCAGTCCGTTTTCGTTCAACACGACCATTATTCGTTATAGGAAATCGATTGTATTATCACGGTGCAGATGGATAGGTTTCCATTTCCCGTCGAACAGCGGCCGTCGACCGCGGGCCGGCGAAGCTCAGTGCCGCGGACGATGCCGGCAAAATGGAAGGTCGCGAGCAACGTGCGCTCGCTGTCCGTGTACTTGGAGCCCATATTATACGAGAAAGGCGTCGAGTCGATATCGAGTATGAACGAGTACTACTTAAAACGCGACCCGGTCCGTTTCAAGATGTACTTGGACATGTACGAGAAATTCGTCATGAACGACGAGGTTGCGAAGTTTCGGGCCAAAAAAAAGATTGAAAAACTCTATGGCGACTTGATCGTCGTCGAAGAAGTTTGAATATCGTCTTCACCGCTTTACGTATGTTCCGTATTTCCCCTCTTCTCTTTGTATTTTTTTAAGGTTCAATCAATTTTTTTTCCGTACATATTTATTATACAGTTGACCTGCATAATATTACGTGTTTTCTTATTTTGAGCTGCATGTCCCCCCACCTCGAACTTTCGAGTTCAAATTTTTTAAAGTTTGTGCTTGTTAGTGCTTTTATTCTCGTCGTTTGTGCTTAACCCGTTTCCAAGATATTAAACATTGAAGGAGGGAGGGGCCTAAGGACATGCTTAATAAATTCAAATTATATTTAAACACACTTTTAGTGTATATTGTTTTATTAACACATTTTATGAAGTAAACTTAGTACATATAAGTAACCAATTTTTTATTTATTATCGACCTGTTCGTTTATTCCAAGTTTGTACAGATTTGTGATCAAATTTCGGCAAAAATTCTGATTTACTTGGGTTTTTTTTTCATACTTTAAGTAATGACCCACATAATTTTTTTAAAAATTAATTTACATACGAAATAATAAGACATTTTCTCTTTATTTATATTTGAGAAAACCAAAACAATATGTTCATTATTGAAGGATATCTATTTTATTTATAAATGTCAATCACCTTTTTTAAATTAAATAACATTCAAAAAATTATTATTATATCATTACCTTTTTACACAGTATATATTTATATAATAAAATATTTTTTATATGACAAATTTTCTTAGGTATACATTAAATAAAAATGTAATCATTTATTAATTTCTCAAAATATAAAGTAATTCTACAATAAATATTAAAGTATATATATATAACATTTTATAAAAGTTTTAATTAAAAAATAAATGATATATTAATGTTTTTAAGTTTTTAAATAACATTTTAAATTACAACATAAATTAATTATTTGAAATACATTATTTAAAATGTTTTTTGATTTATTTAAATTATACAAATATACTAACATTAGTAACCTAATACTTTTTTATTTAGTGTACAGTATTAATTGACAGTTAACCTTTGTGGATGCTTTTACGTATCG
>NW_020273236.1:0-10831 GCF_003268045.1 Sipha flava
ATTATACTTATTTTAATAATAGTAATTTTAAAAATAAACTTAAAATAATCTTTAAACATTCTTAAATGATAAAATATTATTAATATTGGGAACAATTTAAGTTGTTAAATTGAGCGTTATACGCAATCATGACCTGCAATAGGTACAAATATTAAAACGGTACAAGACACACGAAAATAATAATATGGGTGGTTCACTTGATATCATTATTTATTATTAATGTGATTAATATTAAGGAATTAATGTTTGTACTGTTATACTTATTAAATTATTATTTTAAAAGTATCTTAAAATATTCTTTGAACATTCTCAAATGATAAAATATTAATAATATAGTGAAGAATTGAAGTTGTTAAATCGAGCGTTATACGCAATCATGACCTGTAACAGATACATAATATTAAAACGGTACAAGACACACGAAAATAATAAAAAGGTGATCGATTGGTTTAAAATGAAAAAAGTTTAAAAAGAACACATATATGCCAAGTCAAGGAACAAAGTATAAAAACTGTACTCCGTACTAATGATCAATAGTAAAACGGGTGGTGGGCAATTCGAATTTTTCATGCAATGTTACGCAATTATCAATGAGCTTCGCGACGGGTTCGATTTTATACGGGAAATGGTGAAGGCGTATTTTTGTCCGGAGCACGGTTAGTAACTCCATGATACGGGGCAAATTGTTGCCGCAGCAGAGAAAGAAACGTTGGCTGTTGTCAAGGATGACTTTCAGCAGCTTGAGAATGTACGACAGGAAATCGGTCTCGTCCGAGATCAGATAGTCGAAGAACAGGTCCGGATTGTACGCCCCGCGTAACGCCAGCTCGAGGAAGCTCCAGAACGGATCGAGCAGCAACCGGGTGACGGGCAACCTTTGCACTATGTCGACAGCAGTGAGCAGACATTCGACGAGAACGTCGTCCCGGTTGTACATCATGTGTACCAGCCACCGGCTGAACGGCATGTCCGCATTGTACATCCGGCACGACTTGACGTATAATTCGATACGCTCTACGGTGTATAAGACCATGGCCACGGCCTTAGTACGTGATTCGCAGTTCCGCACGTACACGCGCATCGACCTCATCGTGAGCAGCAAGACGTCCTGCAAGCCCATGGTCTGGTTGTCGGGCCATGCGAAACGGTCCTTTATGTGGTGCAGGGTGCGTAACAACCGGTTTCTGTGGAACCCGATCAGATAGGTCTGGGCCAGGGCTAACAGGAGCTTGCAGCGTGGCGTAGCGCCAGTGCGGGAGGTCAGCGCGGCGCTGAGGACCCGAATCGTTCTCATCCAGACCAGCGGATGCGTGTCCTCGGCGTGCAACACGGACTCGACCTTGGACAAGCCCGAGGTGTAAGAGTGCACGAGGTGTTCGTCCACCGCCCGCATGATTTTCGGTTCCCTGAGTGCGGCGAACACGGCGTCCCACAGTGCCAGCAGTTCCAACAACGATCTGTCCCTGCAGCAAGTGATTTTGTTGACTATCGATTTCCAATACTTCTGCAAGTGATGCAGCATTATCGATTTGGTGTATGGGGCGAGCTGGTCGTGGTCATGCGTCCGGAGCATCATCGTTAGGGTCTGCAACGTTGCTATACGAGCGTTTCGATAGGCTTCGTTCAAAATCATCTGGGCTATATTGTAGTACAAGCGTGCGGGAGTCTCGTCGTGGTCATAAGTGAAATGCAGCAAGATCTCGTTTATTGTGCACATCGCTTTGTATCTTAAGTAATCGTTCTTGGCCGACAATATGGCCAAGATTTTCTGCCTCCACTTGATGTTGCTGATCAGTGCATTACACGCGTTGGTCATCTCCGGACACCGGCTATTTATGACTTGGAGACGATTTTTGGACAGCATCATGCGCACCGTGCTGAGATACTCCGCGACGACGTTCACGTTCTGCGATTCCGGCGGCATAGTACGACCGTACCGCCTGAACATTTCCTTCACGCTCACGGGCGATGCTCCCCAGCATTCGCATGTAATGATCAGGTGCGCTTTGATCGTTTCTTGCAACGCCTCTAATTCAGCAATTTCTTTTTGTAACTCGGCCGACTCGATCGGTGCTCCTTCTGGGTACGTGGGCGGATCCAAATTTCTACGCATTGCCCTTATACGTGGTGTATTTCTCATAATCATCGGCGCTTGCATTGACTCTGCTCTGGTTCCTTCTCCCATAAACAACGGCGGTTTGACCGTTTCTTGTATCACCTCTGTACTGGTTCCTTCTCCTATAAACATGGGAGATTCGATCGTTTCTTGCTCCACTTTTACACGGGTTCTTTCTTTCGTCGACAACGGTGATTTGATCGTTTCTCGAATACCATCTCCACTATCTCCGTCTTCCACAAACAAGGATAATTTGATTGCTTTTTGCACTGCCGCTGTATTTAATCGCTCGTCGCCGTGGTCAACGCAGTCGTCGTCGTCGCCGTGACCACCACCGCCGCCGCCGAGGTCAACGCTGTCGTCGTCGCCGCCGTGACCACCACCTCCGTCGCCGTGGTCAACGCAGTCATCGTCGTTTCCGTGGCCACCGTCGCCGCCGAGGTCAACGCAGTCGTCGTCGTCGCCGTGGCCACCGCCGCCACTGCGGTCAACGCAGTCGTCGTCGTCGCCATGGCCACCGTCGTCGATCTCATCAAAAAAGTCATCGGCGAATTCCACATCTCCATCTACGTCATAGAATGGGGGGGGGTCCAGCGAAAATCTGCAATAGAATAAAAAAAAACCAATGCGTATTGATAGTTGATACACACTTCAGTAACTTACAAACACATAATACACTTAAGTCCATTTGTGAATTCGAATAGAACATCACCAGGAAAAAAAAACCCCGAAAATGCTAGAACCAGAACTTATTTAAATCCATATTATCCCATTCTCCGAAACTTCAGAATTAATTATCATTCGACTTATAATGAATTAATATTACAAGATTTGCAAGTCATTAAAATAATATTAATCCTATATATACTTCTAACAAAATACAATTTCATATAATATTGGTCATTAAAATTTACTAATTTAAATTAAAAAATAAATTATTTTAATTACATTTATTTTTGAGTTAAATGCTTATAAAGTACTTATTGTGATTAATAATTATGTTAATGAGATATTTAGAATTTTATTTTAATGTAAATAGATAACATTAAAACTACTAATGAATCAGATGTACTAATATGCAAAATAATGATAAAAAAAAATTAAAATTAATTATAACGATAATAAATATTCTAATTTTCAAAACATCAATATTAGCTGCACATTAAAAACTATTAGGGTGGGTCATTACAGGTATTGATTATCTTGTACTCTGATACTACCAATACTATTAAATGAGAAATTCAAATAGTTATTCAATAAATTAAAAAAATTACGAAATAATAATTTTTCTTTTTTTAAATTTAAATAAATATTAACTACTAATATTTAAAAAGTGTATACTATTGAATTTATAATATAGTATTTTCAACCTCATTTTTTTTGTGTAATTACCCTAACTGTTATTATTATTATTATACTTCAACTAAACATTAAATGCTGACTTCATACATTCTAATAAACTAATATTTTATAACAATACATATTTTATACTTAGTTGATCATTTTCAGTGTCCAGAATAGTGTTTTATTTATTTGATATTACCATTGATTATGAACTCAATTGTTGGTTACTATCTTAAACCTATGTTCTTATTGGAATAGTAAATATATTGTAATAAGAATAAAATAAAATTTTAAAATTAATTTGAATGCATAGAGTTTTTAGTATTAAAAAAAAAAAACATAAAATGTAGGCATTGTTTAACTTGTATAATATAGCATTAGTATCTTATATCTAGATAGGGAAATAAATTTATCTAATATTGAATAACTAAATAATTAATACAATGTTGCCCATACCTGATTTATATATAGTCTTCTTATTTTATACTAATTTAAGTTTGACAGACTCAATCAATCACTATATTTTTAAAGTAATAGTAAAACAGGGGTACATAATAATACTGGGAACATAAATTGTCTATATAAATAAAATCACAGTGACTAATTTATATATATAAAAAAAAAATTATTTTGGAATAACATATTTTGATTATATTTTGAGCTAATTTAAAGGAATAGTTTAAAATTTTAATTAATTTGAATATTTTTTATAGTAATTTTAATATGAGATAAATAGATAATACTAAAGAAAACATAATAAATGTAACATTAAAAAGGTAGAGGTTAATTTTGAGTTAAAGATAGCCTAATTTTTTTCTTTTGCGTAGATATGAACGTGTTTAAAATACTATGTAAGCTACTTGATAAAAACATTATTAAAATAAATAATTCAGTTTGAATGACAATAATATGACCAATAAACTATAACATTCATACAAACATGTTTTGATTAATGTTCCTTTACATCAGTGCTTAGGACTATTAATATTGCAATGAGTGTTTTAATAAAAAAAATAATAACAAACTATTTGTATTAAGTCAAGTTAATTATATTCTGTAAGCAAATTTTAAATGTTAATAAAAATAAATGTTGAAATAATGATATTTAGAAGTAAAAATACAATTAAATGTATCATGAACCTAAATATTAATTTCAACATACTTAAATTCTAAAAAATAAGACTATCATATAAATTATATTTTAAGTATCTATAAAATAATTATTTAAACTTATAAGTTATGAATTATGAATTCATAGATCGTATAAAAATAATTATCTTAAGACACAAAACTGAATATTTTACTAGAAGAAATGTGATAAAAGTACGAAAATTACTGTTGTAACTAGCACATTTAACTAGTTATATTTATATAAGAAAAACTGATAGATCTAAGATTAACAACTTTTAATGCTTAGAATTATATATGATAAAATTATAACCAAATAGCAGGCTTATTGTAATAAAATATTATCATATGTTTAATATGTTAAATTTGTTATAAAATATAAGATATTTCAAAATATTATAAAACTAATTATCATAATTTATAATTCACATAATTTTTTAGCACACAAATACAACAAATAACATATATTTTTTTTTGTAACTAAATATATCAAATAGTTTAATAGAATAATAATGTATTGCTTGTATTTATACCCTGCTAAAGTTATTTAGAATTTTATAATATTTAAGCAAAATAAAAAAAATATTTTGAAACATCTTATAAATTAAAATTAGACTATAAAATTGTAAAAAATTAATTTTCAAGTGTACATACAAAATTTCTTATATGTAGATACACAAACATATGTTTAATCGAGATTACTATTTTAATAAAAAAACATTAATAATTTTGAATATATATGAATAAGTATGAAATACATTTGTCAAGAAATCCCATCGAACCAAAAGAATAGGTCATGTTAAATACTCTGAATCATAAAAATGAAACACTTTCTTTCACAGTTCTTAATGGATTTCTTCTTGACAGTTAGTATTTTAAGACATCATATATCGGTAACTTGATTAATGTATGTATGTATCTTGTGAATTGATAGATTAACTAAAATATCTGTAATTAAAAAAAAAAAATGATAATAAAAATGTATTAATTATTAAATGAATTAAAAATATTAAGATCTTAAAATGTATATAATATTTAATTTAATCTGTTAACTATAATACTGATCTATGAATAATTTTAAGTGACAAAATTTATTAAGTTATTATTTTGTTCAATAGTGTTCATTTAGTGTTAAAAAATTAAAAAATAATAATCTTTATTTTATTAAATGAAAACATATAGTCAAATTATATTATCATTCAAATTTCATTCTAAGCCTTTATAAATATATTTCTCAATTGTAATTTTATTCAAGTAATATTTACTATAGCAATAAAACACAACAAATAGTTTTATTTTTAAATAATAGCAACAGTTTTTTAAAATAAAATAAAGGTTATGAAAATAAAAATTAATAAGTATTTTTATACTATGTTGGAACCTTTTCCATATTTAATCTTGATCTTAAAAATGTATCTTACTATGTATAAAATAAAGGCATTCTAATAATATATCCTCAGAGATACAACTTATAATTCGAAAACGGTTTGATAAAATTTTTTTTTTTCAAAATTGGACTTAAGGACTCTAATGTAGTTAGAAAAATGTAAGTTATTCAACTTTTTTTATTCAAATTTTAATAAATTTGAATCATATAGTGTTAATTTAAAGGTTAATAGATTATTTCAATATATTAGTTTAGTTGTATAATAAGCATGATATACGAGCATCAAATGCTTTGCATAGGAAGATTAAAGGGTAAAAAGGAAAAAAAAAGAAAATATTTTTTTTACTATAGCTTTTTACATTAACAGCATAAAAATATTATCAGTAAAATATATATACATTATTGTTGCAACTCGTATAATTACAAGTAAAGCACCTAATATTAAACAAAAGATAGTTACAGTGCTTTAGCTTTAACTTAGGTATAAATTTGGGTTATCATAAGGGTGGGGGGGGAGGGAAAAGCTAACAATTTAAATAAAGCCCAAACCACTTCTATCTTTATTTTACAATAATCACTAATAATTTATAAAAATACATCAAAATTAATTACGAGTATTTTACAAAAACATACAAATTTTAATTTAATTTAACATTTTATTTATAGTTACTTAGCATACTTATATTCATCTGAAAATTGCTTAAAAATTACCTGTATAGAACTATTTTTTTCACCCAATTGAATCTATTCTATAAAATGGATTAGTAATTATGTTTTTAATTGGTGCATATCAGAAAAGCTTCTCTTACACATGGAGAAACTAAAAGGTAATGTTAGAGCTATTTTATATAAAATAAACATTTTCTTGAAAAATAAAATTTAATGTAAGTTATAATCTAATAAATAATGATTTTTTCGATTAGCAATAATAATAAACGCATGGATAAAATTAACGTGAAGCTAAGATACTTCGCAAGTAACGCATCAATAACTTATTATTGTCATAGTTATACAATAAATAAATATTAACCTAATGGCTAGTTCTATAATTTCATATTACAATAAAAAATTATTTATACATGAACGTTAATTAAATTACAGAATAGATTATTAAATTTTAATTTAATCATTTTGTATTTAAATTTCCATATATCGATATTTATCCTGCTTGGTAATAATTATGATGTAATACATTTCATATTTTGTCATTACCATTACTAGTAACTTTACATACCAGATAACTATTTTTACCCAAATTATGATGACTTATAATTATTTCAAATATAAGTATTCTGTTAATTAACTACCTATCTTTTTAAGTTTGTGCTAAATTATTTCAATAATTATTATATAGTCCTGCACAGTAATCATTAAACCAATGATACTATATATATATATATATATAGATTTTTTAATTAATTAATGTACTTTTATAATTCAGAAAATATATTTATAATTTTAATATTAGTAATCAATTCTACATTTAATTTAATTATATTTTTACTATAATTATTTGTTTATTATAAATATTTTTATCAATCATAATTTAAATTGACATTATTATAATTTTTATCATACAGACAAAATAATGTACATGTTTTTACATTAGATAACTTATTTTAAGATAAATACAATAAATACTAATGAGATACTCTCAATACCAAAATCCATATATAATTATAGATACTAATAGATTATTAATACTTACATTTGTATGTATCTTATAAATTAAATGTGATATTTAATCAACACTTTCAAACATATATAAATCATACAAACAAACCTCTTAGGTGTCAGAGATTATAAATAAAGTTTGAAGTAATTTCTTCTACATAGCTAACCTCACCTAATCTTTCGAATATAAAAAGATAAAAGATTAGTAATGACAAGAGTAAAATATTCAGTCTGTTTTCTAATTATTTTTAAATTTAACATTCATATTTTTTTTTTCTGAGAAGAAATATTTGTATTAAAATAAATAAAAGAATAATTGTATAAAAATATAAATCTTAAAATGTATTTATGTTTTTTTCCATCAATGAAATAATTTATAATGTTAAGTTATGTTATTTGCTGGTTAATGATCAATATTTTATCAATTCCACTTTGTTAAAACATAAACTAAAGATGAGCAATTCATAATACTAAGTAAGTTAACTATATGAAATATTTAATATTAGTAATTAAATTATTAATTTTTTCATCAACCAAATTAAAAATAATATTGAAATAACTTAAGTAGTAAATTAAGTATCCATCAACATTGAATTAAAAAAATTGAAAAGTGAAATATAAAAATTAAAGATTTTCTAAAATCATCGTTACATTTTCATAAAGCCAAACATTATTTAATTAACAATATAAAAATAAATACATTAAGTTAGTGTCTTTTAACAACATTGTTTTTCCAATTTTAAATATTTTTATTTAAACAGGATTTGAATAAAACTTACACTTCTTCTTCACTTTCATCATCATCGTCTGTAATTCGCCTTTTCTTATTTACAGGTGAATCTGGTCTATTCATTTCGTTAGCTTCTTCAGTAATTTCAGGAATGTCTTTCAAAAGGTCTTTAAGAAAATCAAGCCGATCATCTGAATTAATGCATTGTTTTCTAAAAAAAAAAAAAAAACCATAACTTAGTGAAACATTAAATTAAACATAAAAAAATTAAATATACAATAATAAATTCTTACAAATGTGTAAGAGTTAGAGTTCTTGCGTTTTTTTGTATTGTAATACCACCAGCTTTGACCAAAAGCGACGAAACAAAAAGTTCCAATGCTCTAGGTAAACTTATCATTAAGGAATTCTATTACTTGATTGATAAATAATGTATAATTTTCTAAATACAAATCATATTATGTCATCATTTTTATTATTTATCAATTTATTGAATAAATAAGAAATTTAATATTTTTAAATATTTTTTTTTCATATTTATATGTAAATATGTAGGTGAACCCAATCATAATAGTGAACATTGTATGATTATATTGCAGCATAAATATATTAGTGAAGGAGAAAAAAAAACTATATTATGATAATTTTGAAATATAAAATCTTTTCCAAACTTTTAACATTTTCAAAAGCTTGTTTGAAAGTATAACTGTTTATATTCTTTTAAAATAAAATGAAGAGATCCCCTTAAGTTTATAATAAAAACTCATTTCTTGTATGTAAAAAAAAAAAAAAAATCACCTAAATGAATGATGGGATTTGTAAATCCTGACAGTAAAATTCCTACATGACTCTTAAGTCCCAGATCAAAAAAGGATGAAGGATTTATTTTTTGCGTTTTCAAAACATTTTCTTTCTTATAATAGGAAAACATAAGGAACTGGAAAAAAAAATATATATATACATTTTTTGATTTTTTCTAGGTTTGGTTTTTTAGGTTTTTTCTACAAAGGGTTCATGAATTACTTTATAATACAATTAATTTTTTTATTCCCCATGAGACTGATGTATAAAAGTTTCATTGAATTTATAAATATTATTTTTCAAAGTTAACATTATTATAATTAAACACTTAATTATTATTTAATATTATTAAATAGGTACTACAATATTAATTTATATTACAAATAGATATTTAACCACAATTTAAAAATTAAAAAATTAAATTAAAAACATTTACTTTGATTTTTTTTAAAAAAAAACTTTACTGTGATAAATTACAGTTATTAAAATTGACACTTCTAAAAATATAAAGAAAAAGGATATAAATCATAACTGGAACAGGTAATGCAACTTTACCAATATCATCATCAATTCTCATGATTTTTTTTATCCTTCCCTAAAAAAATAAATATATTCTTAAGTGAGGAAACAACACCAACATTAGTAATAAATAATCCAGGGAAAGTGGTTAAATATTTGAATGATTATTAAATATCATTGGTAATAAGAGCTATGAAGTTCGAAAACTAAAATATACATTCTATCAGAAACAGATTAAATTCTTTGGACAGTTGGTGATAAAATAAAATAATATAATTTAATTTCATAATTCATACTATTGAGAAAACGTGAAGAATAGGACTACATGAGCATGGAAAAGCATTAAGGGTAGAGCAAACATATATGACTCTATCTATACTTATTTTCAAAAGAGAACATACCACTTGCACGACTGGTTTTGGTTTGGCGGCGCGCATCCCCCCACCAGTTGTTCAATGCTCCTATTTAAGCAACGACGAACGCGCTCACGCTATACACCCGGTGCATTCATATATAACTGTACATGCTACATTGCCGCGCCTGTCAGATATCTATTAAATTGTAAATAAGTTATAAGAATTAGGTGTATACTCATCGGCAAACTTAAATGGGTGACCGTCATGCGCAATCGATGTCTCATTTCAATGAAAGCGAGAGAAATTGGCCTCGGGACGGTTGACAACCGTCAGTCTACATGCGCGAAAGCGGTATGTTCTCTTTTGAAAAGAGATATAGTGTAGAGGACATGTTAATTTATTATATGTTTTATGAAGTATCATAATTAGGACTATTAATGATGATGTAGTAAAATGTTAAAATGCTGATTGATTATTAAATTCAAATTTATTATGTTGGTTTATCTATGTATGTCATTGCGCTAAGTCTAAATCATTATACACTCATTCTAAATCATACCATATTCAAATTCCTGAATAAATAATGATAGAGTTTTCATAGCTAATTAGATATATTCCAGAATCTAAAGTTGAACTACATTGTGATTTTCTTTGTTAACCAAAATAACATAATCAAAAGTATTTTAAATATTTACCCTAATAAAGTATTGTAATAGTCAAAAAAAAAATTTTTTTTTTTAGTTTATTTTAAATTGTTTTTATTCATACAATTATAA
>NW_020273237.1:0-5781 GCF_003268045.1 Sipha flava
GCTGAGAATTCAGATTTAGGAGGGGACTGTGACGCTGATGACTGTTTACCTATTGAAGTAAGTCAAACAAACAGTGTATCGACAAGATCACTCAATTCATCTGGCCACAGTACTCCACAGACTACTCCGATACGCACCATTGTAAAAGCGAGAAATCCAAGTACGTTGGAGGAAGCTAAACAGTTAGCGCGTTCAGAAGAAATCGAATATAAGTCTAGTTATGAATTTAATCAAAATGTAAACGAAAATCGAAATTTTAATAATAATTCATCTAATGCAAACAATCAGAATAATTTCAGGAAATTTAATAATAATAATGATAAAAATGCACAAAGACCAAATTTCAGAAATAATTTTAATAATCAAAATTTTAGAAATAACACAAATCCAAATAATAATTTCGCGCGATCAAATTTTAATACTAATAATAATAATAATAATAATAATAATAATAATAATAATAATATAAATCAGCCGCAAAGACCGATAAAATGTTATATTTGCAACGGAAATTATTTCGCTAACCAGTGCACAAATAAACGTAACTTTACGCATAATACTCGACCACCTAATCAGAATAATTTTACACGAACATCTACTAGTTATAATATGAGGTATATTTCATGTGAATATTGTAATAACAACGGACATAATATAAATGAATGCTATAAAAAAATGTTTAACGATAGACAGAATAATTAAATAACGATGATAATAACGTAAATTCGGAAAACGCGAGCGAGTCGTGCGTGGTACGCGGTACACGTACGATAAATCATATACCGACTGCGCCAATTTTTGTTACGTGCCAACCGATCGATCTGATGATTCAGTTTCAACGTCTCAGTCAATGCTTGATTGGAAGTGTAGTCAGGAATAATTAAGACTTTTTTAAAATAATTAAATTTATTTAACTCATAAAATTATCCTAACTACAATTTTGTAAATATTCCAAGTAGAAATTATCTAAGTCCTAACAATTGTAACTTATAAAAATAATTGAAATATTTCTAAGTCCGGACCATAACATACACTGACGTGAAGGTGCTCAGTGCAGCATAGTCAAAACTCGTCTGATTTGCCCTTGTTTTCGGGTCCCTTTTATATGTGATATCTGTATGTGTGTGTGTAAATCTCAAGTGTGTGTGTGCAAATGAAAACTGATAATAAAATAATTAAAATAAAATAATTTCCTGTGAATTCTGTGAATTATCTCTCAACCGGTCCATAATCAGTGACGCACAGATCGAGGATGTGGTCACCCTCGTTTTTATTACTTATTTCAATTAAATAATAAAATCTACATATTTAGTTGTTAATAATCTAACTTGTCCACGGTTGTGGTTTTTGTAGTTTTGATTTTTTAAATAGTTGCAAATAGATATGTGTAACTATCCGTAGATATTAGAATATATGTAACCATCCGTAGATGCGTTCACAGGAACCCCCTTGTTGTGTAAGTGTTCATGTTTGACTAAGCGGGACGCGACAATTGAAAGCCTGGAACCGTTACAGCAGGGGTCGGCAAGTAATTTATTGGAGTCCTAAAAATTAAAATAATAAATCAATGAGGTCCAGTGAAAACAATCTTTTTAAAATTTTTATATTTTAAAAATAGCAGTATAAAAATAAAAATAATTATTTGGTTATTACAATTAATTTATATTAATAATTGCAATATAAAGAGTATGAAAATAAAAATGAATGAGGTCCAGAGTATTGCCTTCCGCGGTCCGGATCCGGACTACGGTCCAACAGTTGCCGACCCCTGCGTTACAGTATCGTAGTGGATTGTCATTTCGTTGAAGAATAATGGGCACGCCAAACTTTAATGTTAAAACGTGCAGTGGCATTAATGCATTTTAATTCCATAGACAAACGTGCCATGGAAACAAGTAATACAAAATAATAATAACAAATTTAGGGGTAATAATTTTTTTCGTACTAATTAATATTATAATATTGAAACTAATAGCAAAATTTAGCTAATAAAGTTAACCACACAATGTGAAATTCATAGTATGATTGTCGCTGTGCACAAAGATATTAGTATAAAAACGTTAAAATTGTTCATTTAATTTTGTATTCCATCTTTTCTGATAAAAAATGTGGCCTACATAAATAAATTGAATGCTGACCCCTGATCTAAAACAAATATTTAATAATTCACATGATGTCTGTTCAAATGGTCTGTTGCACCATTTTGTTTTTTAAAAGCAGCATGTTGTTTATGACAGTATTTGAATAATGGAAAATTGTTTAAGTTATTTTTTTTTTATCGAACCTTCCGTAGAAAAATATTTTATACAAATGATTATATATTATAATCATACATTGTATTTTAATGTCATTTTTTTCTTAATCATAGATTATAATCTGATATTTATTAGATTTAAAAACCAAACGATTTTTAGGAAAATAACCCCTTAAAAAAAAAATTATGAGTAAATTAAGAATATCGAGTAATTTTCAACATTTATTGAAGAATGAAAATATTGATAAATTGGTCTGGGTGTCTAGGATTCCAAATAGCTTCCTGTAAGAAGACAGCGGCAGCTATTTTTTCGGACACAACCGATGCGGAAGACATTTTGACAGTGATTAATCGCCGAATATCAAGCTATTTTGTTCTTTCAGCGATTACCGCGCGTGTAAAACTACACGCGACATGCGACACGCGCTCAGTGGGGCCACTATATATGAGTTACATACTTTTGTTAAAATCGCTAAAACGCAAAATCGCTACTAGTGGGGCCGCACCTTAAGATTATTACGTAGTATATTTTAACCGTTATCTATCTATATGTATAAAAATATACTGCTAGCATAATCATAGGTAACGAATTTAATACACAGTTTGAGACATATTTGAGGTAGAATTTTTAACGGGTTTACGAAGTGCATGGGTTCAGCTAGTATATATATATATATAAATGGTTAAATATTATTAATATAATTATTTAATATCTTTTATAACTCATTTCAATTTTTTTGTAGTAATAAACTAAATTCAAAAACTCTAACCTATAGAAATACGCTTTTGAGCATATAAGTTAATATATTTTTGGTTATTATATATATATATTTTTTTTTTTTATTGATAACATTGCCACGGCAACTGGGGCCATTGATTACAAAAATATTGCATGAATTTACATTAAAAAAGGTTGCATATAATATTAACAGGAATACATTAAATTAAATAAATTAAATAAAATATACAATTGTATATTACAATTGTTATATAAATTAATGTAACTATTGCTTTTAAAAGCTTTTTACTGTATGAGAATCTAAATTTCCTCTTCCAAAGAGAAAGTTTCTTAACAATATAAATACTGGACAACTCTGCAAGGACTAGGGGTTTAAGGCCTACCATAGTGTTAATCTGGGCCTGCTCATAAGAGTTCTAAGAGAATCACTTAAGAAATAATTTCCAATTTATTGATGAAAACGAAATCGTAAACTTTCCAACTGAATTTTTGAATTCTCTGGATTTGCCAGGAATGCCACCACACAACCTTCAATTGAAAATTGGTTCACCAATTATTCTTCTACGTAATTTAAACCCACAACAATTATGTAACGGTACACGTTTAGTCATAAAAAAAAATGACCGAAAATATTCTTGAAGCAACAATTTTGTCGGGAAAATTTAAAGGAGATATCGTCCTGTTGCCACGTATTCCACTGATAGCGTCGGAATCTCCAATACCGTTTAAAAGGCTCCAATTTCCGATTTGTTTAGCTTTTGCGATGACTATAAATAAATCTCAAGGCCAAACAATGTCTATTTGCGGTTTGGATTTGGAAAACACATGTTTCTCACATGGACAGCTATATGTTGCCTGCTCACGTGTAGGAAAACCATCAAATCTCTTCGTGTTAGCGAAAGACAGGTTAACCAGGAATGTTGTACACAAAGTAGTACTTAGATAATTTTTAGTTTTAATAATTTAATTTATTTTTGTATGTTTTTAATGTATATAGTATATTTTGTAAGTAGGTCACTGATTACAAACAATAATTTAATATAAGATGAATAAAATGTAAATTCAGAAAATATATATGTTGGTTTGTACTTAATTTCAACATTTAGATGCTTTACCTATTACTTTTAAATTTTCTCATACATAATAACACTAATACATGGCCTACGAAAATGCCAAAAAACCAACTAATACGCGGGCAACGCCGTGTCGGGACAGCTAGTCTGTATATATAAAAATTTCGTGTCACGATGTATGTTCGCGATAATCTCCGAAACTACTGGACCGATTTTGATGAAATTTTTTACACCGTGTGTAATTTGGTCCAACTTAAAATATAGGATAGTTTTTTTTTCAAATTTTTTAATATTTTAAATATTTTAATTAACTTTTTAATAAATGTGTATAATTGTATGGTGTATTTCGGGTTTTCCCGTGACCGACCGCGACAGTATTTATATAGCTACCTGTAATCTGACCTTTTTTCTATTGTGTGTGTTTTATCGTCGGCAGCGTGTAGATATAAATTGTTCCGAGAATTATATAACTAACCTAACCTATGGTTTTTATCTCAATATAATTTTTGCATTGCAATTATTGTAATAAATATATAGGACAGCTAGTTATATATATTACCTTTAACCAGTGGTGTATTGGTTAGTATATTTGTGGGTATACGCACTAAAAAAATGTTCGATATTAATCCTAAAATAAATAGGATATTCAATAGAAGGCAATTCCACATCGGAACCACCGAGAAGCTGAACATCCTGCAGTCCTTCAACTTCTCAACTTCCATTGAATAGCTGATACTCCAACGGATCATTCAGTCAACAGCATGTCTTCAATCAACAATTGCTTGTAAGCATATATTTTGTAATAACCATATTATTTTAAGATACAATTTTATAAAAAGAAACGAAAACATTCTATGTTCATAAAAAAACCATTGGCACCTAAAAATTCTAACTAAATACCCACATTATTATTGAATTATTGAATTATTAAAGGGGATCCCGAGATTATATTGAGATTATATTGAGATTATATTATGATTATATTGAAATTATATTGAAATTATATTGTGTTTATATTGAGTTTATATTGAAGTTATATTGAGAATTATTATTGTGAAATTTATTGAGTTTATCTGAACAGAGGCTCAATACGGTAGGGAAAAATATTATTTTGTTGGAGTTATTATAAAAAGGAATAATATTAAAAATTATTTAAAGAGATTATTATTGAGATTATTATTGAAGATTTATTATTGAAAGAATTTATTGAGATTAATATTGTTGAATTATTGAGATTATTATTATTGAATTTAATGAGAATATTATTGAATTATTGAGAACTAGCTGAATTACCCGTCGTTGCCGGGTTTAACCCTTTATAGGTCTCTGGTAGCTATATTTACCAGGCAGTTTTTTATTTTTCTACCAATAGGTTATTGGTATATTGTTTTACCACTTGATGCAACGGGTAATTTAATGTCATACGAGTGGCTAGCCTGTACGCCAAACGTTGTTGTTGTTATCTTGTTATCGGGAATCGCGTAAACATGTCTAAGTGGTAAATTATTTTACCACTGCGCTTTAAATGCATGTAATTTTTCTTACAATGTAAATTTTTTACGTCTGAATATGTGTATTTCTCAAAGTATTACATTTTAGACTTCTAACGGTAAGTTAATTATTAGTTAATAACATATTTAACTTGGTTAGTGCACAATCATAACTTAATTACTAACAATAATAACAAATATGTGTACAAAAACATTTTTTTTTTT
>NW_020273238.1:0-11900 GCF_003268045.1 Sipha flava
ATTTTCAGGTATCAAACAACGTGTTGAGCATATTTGAGCCAATATCAATTGTAGTGATCACAAGCGTAGAATTAAGATTATTTGGACCGTTATTTTCCATCCTATGGCGACTTTTCACCGACCACCATCTCTGTGTTATATTGAAGAAGCTTATCAACACGAACGAAGTGCTAAGAAATTTGAACATTGAAGTTACGATTAACGTCACGGATTTACGGACATTCTTGGTCGGCTTCACGATACACTTCATAATTTACATCGTATCATTGAGTGGGTATTTTCGGGTAACCCCGGACTATAGCTTTTTGAGTTGGGTGAGTACGACTCCCATTACGCTTAATTCATAAAAAAAACAAAAAAATTAAAAATGAAGAGAAATATTTCTCGTTAGGGTAGCATGAGTGCTTTTCCTTTGTCGCTATTTTTTAATATATTTATAAAGTTATCATATTAAAATTTCTACTAAAAAACGAAATATTTATATACCACACAAATTCCTAGTTAGATATAAGCCAGATATTCATTTAATCTGAAAAACAACGGGTGGACGTTAAAAATAAAAAACGATCATCGATAATCACGAAGAGAAATTTTAAGATTTTATCCACGTACTGGACAAAAAAAAAAAAAACCAAATAATTTACTTTATTATCGATATTAAAATGTCAGATGAACAGAATTGAACATTTATCCAAGGCTTTGCACCCAAATGATTTATTCAGGTTTCAGGTTTCTGGTGTTCAAACATCGCAATAAAACATTTAAATAATATTAAATAAATAAATAAATAAATAAATAAACGTTTAGGTGCTAATAACCGTTATAATTCGGGTTAATATTGGTTAATACGGGTATTAAGTAGCCAAGGAAAAATCTTATTTTTCATTGGTGTAGCGGCGGAGGCTAAACCCCCTTCCCCCACTAATGACATTTTTATATTTTTAATCAAAGCGCTAGCCCTGGAAGAATCCAACATCTCAATTTTGTTGAAAAAGCGTTTTTAAGTTCAGGAGACGTATAAGAATCTACTATATGATTCACTTTTGACTTTTTAATGTTATCAGAACTTTTGAAAAACAATTTTCTTGGTCTACCAATGGTATTAAATTTTATATTGGTATTTAATGAAGGTAATCGGAATTCTATTTGAAGCCAATCAGCATTTTTTTTTAATGAATTTATTTAAATTTCTGTTACTTACAGCTCATTTTCTTGATAAAACTACTGAGAAACTTAATATTTTATCTTTAATAATTTTCTCGTATTCTTTATCTCACTTATCACCACCATACTTAATTTTAATTATTTCCAGTAAAATCGTCCTAAAAGTATTATTTTGTGGGTTTAAATTTCCTCTTTGACGCAAAAATTTAAAAAGAACTTCATACGTATAATCATTAAATCCTCCGTGATTTGTACCTGCTAAAATAAGTATAAATTTAAAATAACTACCATGTTATAATTATAATTAAATGTATACAAACCTTTACATTTTTGATCCATTGCACAAAATGTTTAAGTAACACAAATTTTAATTTTTTACAAATATGAGACAATATCACTTAGATTGATTCCACTTTAAAGTGAAAATACTGTTGTACTACAAAATATACTTATCACTTATAGCTGAATCGTGGCGATAAAGATGCGATTACGATTATTAATAAATTTAATAGGCCGTCGTAGATATGGAGTTAGGTGAGTTCAGTGAATCGTCTTGTCGTGCGAGCTTTGTGAATATTTTTATAAAAGTCTCATTTGGGTTATATGGGTTTTGGGTGTTTAATTTTGTAAGGGTTTTTAGGGATGTTACGGGTTCGGGTTAATTCGGGTGCAAAGCCCTGCATTTATGTAGTGGTGGTGGTGGTAAAAAGGATTGTAAATGTATACATTTTTATTTAGTTCAGAAAATGAAATCAATATTATTTAAATAAATGAAAACCATCGTAAGTACATGATGTACCATCAATAATCACTTAATATCATTATATACTTACCATACAATATTGGTCTGAGGGAAAACTGAATGTTTATTACCGAAATTAGGCCAAAATTAAAACCGGTAAGACTTATTAATTTTATATTTTTTCGGGAAGTGTTTGAGCCTTGAAATTACATGTAGTATATCCGTGAATTTTCAAAACTATGCTGAGAGTAAGAGGGTGTACACTTAGTATGTCCTAAGGATGGGCAAAAAACAACGATGTTTTAGCTCGAAATATCGATGTTTTGACATAAATGATTTGTTTTCAATTAATCGATTAAACATCAATGTTTATGTTTAAAGTTTTTTTTGTTTATATTATATCAGTATGTAGAATACAACAATCGTTAAACAGCATATACTATAAAGCTATAACAGGGCTCGTAAGTTCATGTACTAAAAACCACAAAAATTAGCATTTTCTAATATTTGATCAAATATGCATTAAAAACCTTATCTATATATGAAAAAAATGTATAAGCATTTTTTAAAATAATAAGAATCATTCATTCATATTTTTAAAAGTTATATTTTTTCTTCGGTTAGATTTTATTAATATTATAATTAATGAAAACACGTCGCGACGAAAATAAATAGATTGCAATGGACACGTCAATAGGAGAAGAGTGGTTGTGATGCGCAATAACATTGTTTCCATGGTATGATTCTATGTTATAAAACTTAATGTCATAAAAAAATAAATATATTGATAAAATACTAAGATTTTATAAACAAGTTCGGAAAAGTAAATAAGAACGAATTCAAACATTTATTGATCTATTTTTTTTTTTTTTGACTACCACGAAAAACAATACTGCTGAATTTACATAAAATAATATGCTCTAATAACTCAAAAAAATCAACTATGCCAAGTATGCCAATACACATAAAACATGCAAAAACATACTTTATTAAACTTTAGATTTTTATTACCATTGTATGAAATGGATTTTTATCTCAATTAGCATATTTTCCGATGTAGCAAAGAAAACATGCAAATATATGAACTTAAGAGCCCTGATTGTAAGTATTTAATATGTATTTAAAAAAATATAAATTAAAAAATAGTATTTTAACTTTTGAATTTATTATTTAATCTGGAAAATAGTACACTGTACAGATAATAAGGTGTGTAACAGATTGCAGTTTTAGAGGGAAATAAAATGTTTTCGAAGTTTTTAAACTTCGATATTCTTAAACATCGATGGTTTTTTCATAGACATCGAACACAACAATATTTTAAAAATCGATGTATCGATACATCGAATATCGATGTTCAAACAATTTTGCCCATCCCTAGTGTGTTTTATGGGAACATCACTAAATGTACACCTATGGTGACTTCCTTGCGACAATTTTTTAAATTAAATGCCGATAATTTTAAAATTTCTTTTTTCCAGGGCATGTGGTCGCTTGGTTTTTTGTTTAACCGTTTCTTGTTCTACGAGTACATCGCGCTAGTGACGTGTGTACAGATAATGGTGAGCAAGATGAACGATGAACTGTCCAAGGGATCGGTACCCATCGGCGAACTGGGAGCGCTGCACACGGTCGTCTTGGACGATCTGGAGTACATGAACCGGTTCATTCTCGGGTTGCCCATGATAGTCAACGTCATCGCGAACAACATGTCGACCGTAATCTACTTGCTGTATCACTACGTGATTTTCAAGGGCTTGTTCATCGCGTCGGAGGTGAACCTGTTCGTCCCGGTCTTTGACGTGGCACTCAAGCTGTTCGACATGGTCCTGTTGTTCTCGTTCTGCAGGGCTGTCGAGATAGAGGTAATTTGTTTCGTGCGAATTTTAAAACTTACGGCACAAGGCCTAATTTGAACATAAAAATAAACCTGTGCTCTGTTTTTTTGTTTTTTTTTTCGTTACACAAGCATAATATTTATATGTGCAAACGGTTTCTAACGTGCCTGTTAGAACGGTCGAATATAATGTTCCAAGAACATCGTTGTGGAGTAGGGATTTCATGGTAAATCGGTAGTGATGGGCATAAGCTGGGCCCGGGTTAGGGTTAACCGTTTGAAATGATTTTTTAAGTATTATTGCGTAAATAGAACATATCATTAATTTCGGGGTCTAGTTTCTATTACAAAGGTACTGTACTAATATAAGGAGAGTAAAGGTGAGGAGTCAAAATGAAAGTCAATCTGTTACCCGTAATCCACTTGGTTTTTTTTTTTTAATTACTGTGTTACGGTGCTATTGCTACTAATATATATTTTCCTTTATTCGGCCCGCCCTGAGTAAAATTCCTGTTGCCGCCACTGATAATATTAACACTTGATAAATTGGTTGTTTCGTAAATTTGTCGTTTAGAACAGCGTTTTTTAAACTGTACTCCGCGGAACTCTGGGGTTTCGCGAAGATCACTTCAGGGTTCCGCGAAGCTTAAGTAATTTTTTAAAAAACTTTAAGAAAATTACTTTAAAATTTCCAACTTAAGATTAGTAATGTTGAAAAACTGTTTGCATTATAGAAAAAAAAATCTTTGTATATTAAATAACATGTATAAGCGATATGGAATAGTCTACATTTATATTTAGTCTAATTAAAGTTATTATTATTAAAGTATTATTATTATATATGTAGATATTTTTTATTATTTTAATTTTAAAACATTTTTGAATAAAATACCTTTAACATAATATTATTATATGATTATAATTTATTTACGAAAATCCCAAAAAAAAGCTAAAAATATAGTAGGGGTTCCACAGATAAAAAAGTTTAAGTAACGCTGATTTAGAAAATTAGTCGTTTTCATAATAATATATATACATGTATATTATGTAAAAAAATAAAATAATATTTTGTCATAGATCTATAAATCATATTAAAAAAAACAATTATTATATATTAATTAAATTTATTATTTCATATATATATATATATAAATTCATTATTAAATTATATGCCTGATTATTAAAAATAATATGTGTAAAAATATTATGCGTGAAAATAATTATAAGTTATGACCCATTCCAGATATATATTCATCAAATGTTCTATTATTATATGTTTTATATATTAGTTTATATAAATATATAATATATAATATACTAGAAAGATTAAATTATTGTTTGTATTACCTCTGAAGCAATAGTTGCCACAACAAATCAATTATTGAGTTCAGTTTTTTTAACAAGCTACTTTAAATTTCCCATTGTTCTTTTAGCTTCGATTTTGACAACATCAGACAAATTATCATGTGATGTTTTGGCGAAATCACTTAAAATGAAATATTTATCTGAATGTATACTGGCTTTACATTTCTTTTTAAATTTTTAACGCACTTCAATATAGTTTTTTCATTAGTTTGATTTTCAAAATGATATAAGTAAACATCATGCACGAGCATATTTTTCTTCTTTTAATACATTTTTAAGTTATATTAATTATTATGTTTTATATGAACTATCATATAGCACTAGTACACTACACTGTCCTTCACAGTCAACTGAAATTTGTGCAATGAGTATTATAAACTATAGATTACAATATATAACAAATAAATAACACTGGATAATATTTACTATCATAATATAAAATAATCGATATTGATAATACTAGTTTTATATTTGTGAACGTTGTTTTCAACTTTCTATCGCAAACCGTATACTAATGATTATTGCCCATTTGAACCTACATAACGTTCAGTATTTTCGTTTTGCGACGTAAATATACTTCAACCATTTACCAAACGACCAATTTTAAACGACTAATTGACGTAAACTCAAAAATAAATAATTATGAAAATGGCAATGGGGGGGGGCTTCAGGTTGTTTTACCCCCTCTCTACGTATGCCATTGACCGATGCTATAATTGTGTTTTCCTCCTCGTGCTTACAGGTAAACCGGACGACTTTGGTCTTACAACAACGGTTAATAATGGAAACGGATCAGAAAGTTCGCCGAAAGGTAAATCTTTAAATTATTTGTAGATCGTTTCGAATTAATTTTTCTTCGTTCGGTTTTTCAGATAGCATTTTTTTCGTTGCGAAGATTGCACGCAGACTTTCATTTCACGCTGTGCGGATTTTACAAAATTAACTACAGGCAACTATTATTGTTATTATCTAAGGTGATAACGTTTCTCGTTATACAAATTCAATTTAAAAGACACCGTTACTCTGAAGCATCCGAATAACGTTTTATAGATTAACAATAGAACATTTTGATTTTGCATGAATTATCATAAAAAATAAAAAATGTGCTTTTCACAACTATCATCACAATCTTTCGAGTGTTTCATTTATATTTTTTATATTTTATTATATTTTTCATTTATAGCCATAAAATATGTGTTTCTTTTGTGTATTAAAATAAAATTTATTAATATTTTTTTCACTTGCATTGACTATTGGATAACTTAGTTTTATAATTATTGATAATAATTACCTAGGCTTAAAACCTATTTTTATATATGAAGTGATCGGTTCCCATAGTGCCTGAAGTCTTTTAAATACCGGTAATAGCTCAATCGTTATCATATATTATAGAGATGGGCAATTCAAAGTTACTAGAGGGCCAATTTTAAGAAAATTGAAACCTAGCGGGCTAGAGTATGGTAAGCAAAAAAAAAAAAAAATTCAAAAGATGTATTTTAATTACCATTTATATACATGAAAATTATAATTTCAGCACAACAGCACGACACGAATGATACGAATAAACTGATTTAGTTAAATAGTTCGGTACAAATAGATATGGTTGAAAGCTATACATGTACATATAATATGTTAGTAAATACCTTCAAAAACCGGGAATAGATTTATTTACAGCCGTAAATTTATTAAAAGGATTAAAAATTTGTAAGTTCATTAAGAGAGAAGTTTATATATTTTGAGAATAAAGCAAGGGTATTATCAACAAATATTCTGCCCTGTGGTGAAAAAAGTGTAAGAAAAAAAAATTCTCGGATGGTACAATAGAAGGAAATTCAAACTATTGTGGTATAAGAAAGTTAGAGATTGATACTTTTTATGTTATTATTGATCGTTTAGTTACAGAACTTGATAAAAGATTAAACGCATATCATAATGTTTGTAATATTTTTGGGCTTATTACAAAATTTGGTTCAGAATTATTATCAGAGACTTCTGCCGACATATTCATTAGTACAATTAAAGATGATATTGATACAACTAATATAAAACAAGAGATTGTGCACTTTTCAAATTATGTAATGCAGTTAAATTTACCAATAATTACTCCTCAAAATATTTACTTATATGTACATGAAAATAATTTAAAAGAAGTCTTTCCAAATGTGTACATTTCTTTACGAATTTATTTAACTTTGCCAATTTTGAATTGTGAAGCAGAAAAAACAAATTCAAAATTAGAACTTATTGAAAACGCCAGAAAAACGTCCCTTCACCAAGAAAAATTAAACCCACTTGTTCGTCTATCTGCTGAAAGGGAAATAACTGACACATTGGATTTTTTAAATCTAATTCAGAAGTTTAATGAACTCAAATCTCGAAAGAAACTATTGACTTAAATTTTTATATTTAATTTAGTAAACATTAATAAATAATTAATATTTTTTTATTTTTACCGGTACTTAATAATTATTATTAAATATTATACAACTATTAAAAATTGATTATTGATCTGTAAATAAAACTTTTGTTCACTAATGCAATAATGTTATTTTAATGTTGACTGTAATTTTTAAATTATATTAAACAAATATTAAAGGCCCCTAAAATTATATTGCCCCGAGCCCATATTTCCTAAGTTGGGCTCTGTACATATTATACGATGTTTAATATCAGATCGTATAATATGATATAATTCGTAAATATAGTTTGGCAAGATATAAAATGCTCGCAGGCCAGATGTGGCTCGCGGGCCACCAATTGCCCATCCTAATGTATTATATTACGACGGTTGTCAAGTAACCGTTTCTTTTGAAAAAAAAACAACTTTGTGGAGAACTGACAACACAAATAAAATGTCCCTTATACCTAATTCTTAGTTTATGTATTGTTTTCAACAACCTAAAACATTATTAAGACTTTCCTATGTTTCATTATATTTGATATAATAATGAATAGTGATTTATTAGCTTACAAATTAATATTTAAAATGTTGTATGGTAAGTTCACACATAAAACGTAACTGGTGGCCTGTTACGTACCTAATATGTAAATTTCTGTTCGAAATAAGTTCAGTAACGTATTGATTACTGTGGTTATCACCTCCGATGTGTTTCCTACAGTTCAGATCACCAGTCATACGATCGCCCTATCTCAAAAGACGTTCCTCCAAAATGTGCTATCCACCCTTAAAATCATCCAGGCAATCACAAATTCTGTTCTATCTACAAAGATCTTAAACATCGAAAAATACCAATCACAAAAAGTATTTAACTATGAAAAGTCTAAAAATATATTCACATATGTACAAAGTAACCACCCGAATACTCATTCATTATTTAGTCAACTGATTCCTCGAACGCAGATTTGCGCTCAAGTGACGTCTTACGCTCTGATGCATAATACAGTACATTCCCCTCCAAAACTCAGGCTCCCAATATTAATTAATTAAGAAGCTTCCTTGACAACTTCAAGTCTCTAATAAATCCATGAATAGTTCTTCCTACGAAAGTAATTTTCAGCTTACTTGATAAAAATGTCTAATAATAATAATATTTCTTACTCAGATAATTTTTTACTTAAATTAAAATTCAATGTAAATGATCTAAGGAACCAAGCTCATGAACTCAAAACAGTGCTAAATAATAAACGTATAGATATTATCTTCATCTACGAGTCTCACATTACTTGTAATGAATATTTAAGACAGGTTAAATATTAATACAATTTATTTTACAAAATTATATTTACAATTACAATATTGTACTCAACATTAAATAAAAATTTATATTTTAACATTTATAGAACAATATTATATTTATTCAGTTGGATTTCGACAGCCGACCGTACAATACGTGTGTTCCCGCGGTATCATTTCATAGCTCTCCGATAGCACGTACCTATTTTACGGCTAGCGTACAGCAGATAATATGATTAAATGTACGTTTAATCACATTACATAACGCGTACAGCTTTATATAATATAACTTTGAATAAAACGCCAGGTAATTCGCCCAAAAATAATTCTAATAGACCAAACACTCTCAATCATAAGCGTGCGCACGGGATAGTCATGGTAGGCACTTGACTACTCTGCGAACTTTCCTCTCACAATATTCAATATTATTATTTATTATTATGATAATTGATAGTCATTTTATAACTTAGATGTGACTATGAATATATACGTAATATGTATATGTGTGTGTAATGTGTTAAATATGACTATCCTGCCAGGAATTCTGTGCACGCTTATGCTCTCAATACAAAACCTAAATATAATTCATCGGTCGTATAAAAAAAATGTTTCTACACCTTCTTAGATTAGCGATAATAAGCAGGTCATAAACACTATTGCAGCTCACGGAACCTAAGCATTAAATAAAACATACACAAAATTTGGTCTCGAAAACATAATTCCTGCCGAAATCCCTTTATGTCTACACTGGTCCTTCACAATGAATATCAATCTGGACCCGCACACATTTCTCAAAAAGTCAACATGTTTTAACACATTCACAAATCTATTCAGGGAAATCTCTCTCTTTCTCAAACCCATACACAAATACATACGGACGCATCTCTTTCGGAAGGTTGAGTTGGAATGGTCATCATTCATGATGACAACCAGATCCAATGGAGACTTTCTATTTAAAAAGTTTAGGTTTTTTTTTTTTGTAGTTTTAGCCATTTAAATTGTGATATATGCTATTTAGAAGAAGACTTGAGTTTTGACTAAGCAAATAAATATTTCACAACGATTTAAGTCCTTTAATTTAATAAATTATTAAACAAATAAAATATACTGAATTGAAATATTAAACAACTAATAAAATAAATAACTCAATTGAATAAAGCATTTCTGACATGAAACTTCAAGGAAAATTCTCAAGTACTTATGTCTAACCAGACGAAGGGATAATATCCAGTTTTTCTGAGAAATTTTACAAGAAGGGTTTGTCTTAAAAATCGTTAATTTATATTATAATCAAACTAATTTTTCAAAAAATTAAACCAAACAGTTACTTAGTAAAGTAAAGTTTTTTTGTTCTTTTCCTTATTTTTCGAAGCGTATAACTAATAAATAAACCGGGAAATAATTAATTTTGTGTAAAAAATTCGTTCAAAAACCATTTATTTGATATTTATTTTGATAATAATTATTATTCGTACTTAAACATTTAAAAATGTATTATAAGAATAATTTTCTAATATTTTTAATAATACTTTTTTAAGTTTCTAAAAATATCTAAACAATGCCGATTTTTTTTTTTTTTTTTTTGATACTTATAGATATAATTAAATGTTTTAAAATTTTGATTTATTTTTTTTTATGTTTTTTTTTGCTCGATTTTGAATTTTATTGTTTGAAGTTTTAATATAAGTACGTAAAATAATAACGTAATATATTTCGAGTTATTATTAGATAAAATATTAGATATTCAATGTTCAGATATAAACCATTAATTCTTATACACTGTCATACAGTTGAAATTGTTTTTTTTCAAATATTTGGCATAAATTACCTACATATGTACTAGTATACGAACAATATCTTACATCATTACTGATTTTGACGATGTTGTCAATATTTAATTTATTATATTTTTTATGATAGCTATTAAAGACGAATAGTCATTTATTGTTCATAAAAACTCTCAGAGGTGGAAATAAATATATTCATTTATTAATTTTATTTTACTAACTCAATTACCTTAATAAAACATATACACTAATTGTAAGTATATACTTCTGCCTATTCTATTTGTAAGAACTCAAACCCAGTTATATTATTTTTTATTTCATTTAATTTAATAGATACTTAAGAATTGATTGAATGTATATCATATTTGTCCTTTATATTCCCATTTGAGTGCTAAACACTTTTTGATTGATATTAGTGTATGAATATTTTAACAGATCAATGAATATATCGCCTTTAATGTCATTTCCGAAAAAACAATGATTATTAATATTAAATTTACGAAATGTTTGGATTTAGTGAGTTATAATTTCACACGTTTCAAACATATACGTATAATATTCACACGAATTCAGTCATCGAAATAATAAAACAATTGACTTGATCGTCATACATCGAAAAACACGTTACAATGAATATGATTTATTTGATAAAAAATTTTAATTTGTTTCTACTGATAACCGGCAATGGGAGTGTAAAATATAATGAAAAGAGTTGGATGTTGAGGAACTACGTTTGGCGATTTATCTTAGTTTGTATACTTATTACAAATGTATATAATGGACATAAATGGGTATGTAATTCTTAAATACAGTACCATACAAATATTAAAAAAACCATTACTTTTAAATACGTGTAGAAACTATCAGAATAATATAATATTTACAAGAAGAAAAACATATTATTCATTGATATAATGTATACAAACATAAACGTAAAATAAAAGTACATGTAAATATGTATATATAACGGATTATTTCAATAATTTATTGTAAAACTTTTTCATTATGGAGTCGCTTGGGAGCATCTTATTTTACTGTTATCATTAAGTTTCCGTTATTGCAAGGAGACTAAAAAAAAGTCCTAAAAGACCTCAAAAATTAAACGTATATGTAAATAATTTCAAACAAAAATAAAATTTTAAGGTACATATATACTAGGTACATTTTTATGTTGATATATGTATGTTATCAATTAAATAAATAAACAAAATAAATTATTGTAATGCTTTATATACTATAGAATATGATACTAATGTTGATTTTTTTTATTTTCAGGTATCAAACAACGTGTTGAGCATATTTGAGCCAATATCA
>NW_020273239.1:0-18683 GCF_003268045.1 Sipha flava
AGGATAATTTTTATAAGTTAAATAAATTTAATTATTTTAAAAAGAAGCCTTAATTATTCCTGACTACACTTCCACTCAAGCGTTGACTGAGACGTTGACTGAATTAACGGATCAAACTGTTGGCACGTAACACTTCACTGGACAGCCGACCGATACACACGTGTATTCCCGGTCTACGTTAATCGCATATTTAGCTTCCGATAGCAGTATACGTGAACGCCCCAATCGATAAGGTATGTTGTTTTATTTCGGCCCCCCCCTAGTCTCAGCAACAACATCTCACATCCAACTCTCACGATGGATGACATAAATTCAAACTCCAACTTAACTACACCTTCAGTACTAAAATCCAATACTCAAAAAAACTTTCGCAGAAACAACCGCTAATGTCCAATTTCCAAAAAAAGATCAAGCAGTAATACCATTGAAGACATACCCCAAATCGAATATATAAAAGCATTTAGTCAACTTACTAATCCTAACAATATTAAATTTGCTTCACGCATATCAAACAATCGTTTTTGTATCTATCTTTTGTAACAAAAATATCGTAGAACAGATTATCACCAAAGAGCCGTACATTATTATAAATAATAAGGAGATAGCCGTCTTATCAACCAAGCCAAACGTGTAATTGTGTCCAATGTACAACCAGTCATACCGCACGACGTAATTACTAATGCATTCAACAATTTATCAATTAAAATAATTACACCGATAACATTCATGAAAGCAGGCTTCGCTAATGATGAATTTAATCACATAGGAAGTTTTCGACGTCAACTTTATATTCATCCTGATGACATTAATAAAATGCCCAGTTCAATTCTAATCAATTTTGAACAAACAGATTATTGCATCTTTCTCTCGGATGACACAGTGATGTGTTATCTCTGTAAACAAACGGGCCACACATCTAATTATTGCAAAAAGGAATTTGTAAATAAATCCCAAACCATGCTCGATGAAAACCCGAATCATATCTCCAATAATATGAACACAGATAATAGTATGCAAATCGACTCAAATTCAAACAGTGAATCTCAAACAACCCTTTACGACAACTCGATTCCAATCTCTAACATTACTGAAACAGATAATAATGTTCTAATAGATCTAAGTACAAATAGTGTGGATAAGCAAATGGAAACCAACATCAAAAACTTTTCCGAACAAACATCCAACAATCCTCCCTCTAATCTAAAACCATCCCAGACACCAAAAAGAACAGCCTCATCTACTTCCAGCATCACCCCCTCTATTAATCCATCAAACGTTAATAACCAAATTAATAGTTCTACATCTCAAATCAACACGTTAATTCAACAATCAAAGAAGGTAACACTCACAAACTACTAGATTCCGCGAAAACCACCCAAACCACAACAAAAAAAACCAAAACGATCAAATTCATTGGAACAGATCATATTAAAGTTGGATCAATCACTTGAACCAACAAAAATCGTATTTGAAACAATACCAAATTTAAAAATAAACTTCAACCAACTACAATTTTTTCATCGAAAACTCAATATGTGTACCCAACCCTATGAGTATCATACAACCCTTTAACTTATCACCCAAGGAAATGATGGAAATCATTGACACATCCGTCCGAAAATCAAGATTTCAAGTATTAAAAAACAGGATTTCTAAACTATATCAGATTATATCAGACTCAACTGTATCCAAAGATCCTGATCCCACAGGATATTAATTAACCAACCAAAAATCAACGGATATATATATAAAAAAAAAAACCCTTATTTCTAATATTATGCAGAATATAAACTTAAACAAATTCCACATCATTCAATGGAATCCAAATGGATTTTATTCAAAAATCGATGAAATTAAACTATTACTCAACAAATTCTCTCCAATAGCACTGTGCATCCAAGAAACAAACTTCAACGACAACAAATCAATACATTTAAATAATTATTCAAGCTAGATTAAAAACAGAAACCACGCAGGAAGGGCCAGCGGTGGAGTTGCCATTTTTTATAAACAATACTGTCCCTTCGAAAGAAATTCCCTTAATGTCACATCTCGAGGTAATAGCTGTAAACATTACAGCTAAAAGCAAATTAGCCATTTGCAATATTTACTTACCTAACTCTCAAGACTTCAACGCTTTAGATATCCAAAATATTATTGATCAACTACCCACCCCATTTATCGTCCTGGGCGACTTCAATAGCCACAACACTCTGTGGGGTTGTAATGACACCGATCCAAGAGGAACCAAAATTGAAACAATTCTTAATACCAATAACATCAACATTCTCAATAACGGCCAAGAAACAAGAGTGAACTCCAGTAATGGCAACCTTTCCGCTATTGATCTATCTTTCTCCTCTGCAACAATATCACCCAATTTAGAATGGGACGTTATTCCGGAGCTTTCTAGTAGTGATCACTTCCCAATTAAAATAACCGTATGTTATACCAACCCATATGAAATACACACCCGTAACCCTAAATGGAATTTATCAAATGCTGATTGGAACAAGATCCAAACGGAAATCGAAAAAAAATCTAATAAATTCATTTTTTCTTAATGAAAATACTGTTGATGAAAATATTGAACAATTTAGTAAACTAATTTATGATACAGCCGCAAATAATTTTGAACAACATAGCTACTCTGGAAAACGCCCCCCGGTCCCTTGGTGGAATAAAGATATTAAACACGCTATAAGAAATAAAAAAACATCGTTTAATAAATACAAACGCACTAAACAAATCCAGGATTTTATTGATTTCAAAAAAAACAAAGCACAAGTAAGATTTTTAATCAAAAATGTAAAAAAAAATTCATGGATACATTTCACCTCTACACTAAATTCCAAAGAGTCAGCTACGAAAATTTGGAACAAAGTTAAAATCATAAAAGGGATCCCATCGGTACAAATTAAAACCATTTTAACAGACAATGCAATTCATACCGACCCTCATACAATAGCCCAGTCAATCGGGCATCACTTCTATTCAAATAGTAGCAATGCCAACTTAAATTCTGACTTCCTAAAATATAAACAAGAAACAGAAACTAATAATTCTCCTTTCATATATAAGAACCAAAGCTTAGGGGACATTCTAAATGAACCGATAACATTAAGTGAACTAAATACAGGTCTACTAGGTAAAAAGAGCAACAGTTGTGGTTCTGACAAAATACCTTTTATATTTTTACAAAACCTCCCCCCAAGTGGCAACCTCCTACTACTTAAACTATTCAACCAGATCTGGCGATTGGGGATATTACCAATCAAATGGAAAAATGCTATTATAACCCCTATACCCAAAAAAAACAATGATAGATTCAAACCAACCGGTTACCGACCAATTTCTGTCCTATGTAGCATGAGTAAACTATTAGAGAAAATAGTATACAACAGACTATATTGGTTTGCGAATAAACATAATCTTCTATCACCTTTCCAACATGGATTCAGAAAACACCATTCCACCACTGACTGCCACGTAAAAATAGAATCAGAAATACTGAAGACATTTGCTAATAAACAAATAATGGTTCTTATAAACTTAGATTTACAAAAAGCTTATGACACTGTTTGGCGTTACAGAGTAATCGAATTGCTGAAAAAATGGAATATTCACGGTAATATGATAAAATACCTAACTAACTTCCTAAGCCAAAGAACCTTTCAATTAAAAATCAGGGATTACACCTCTAATACCTTTGTACTACAAAATGGAGTACCTCAAGGATCTCCGCTCGGTGTTTTCCTATTTCAAACTGCCAACAACAATCTCCCCGACTTCATACCTAAACCAATTCAATCAATTAATTTTGCTGACGATACACACATCTTCGTTAGAGGGAATTCAATCTCTTCAATAACTAAAGTACTACAAGACTGCCTCAATGAAGTGTCAAAATGGTGCCATAATTCAGGCTTTATTTTTTCTCCACACAAAACCAAATGTATCCTTTTTTCCAAAAAAAGAAACATAACCATACCCAAAATCTACTTAAATTCCATCTGCTTGCCTTTTACTGAAAACATCACTATTCTTGGCCTTACCTTTGATTCTAAATTAACATGGAAACCTCACATTTTGAAAACCAAAAAAATCAGCCTACAAAAACCTAAGAGTAATTAAAACACTTAGTCATCTAGAATGGGGTGCCGAGTATTCCATTTTATTAAATTTATATAGAACACTAGTTAGATCAAAACTAGACTACGGCTCAATCTGCTATGGAAATTCTAATTGTAATTTATCCAAAATTTCTGACCCAGTCCATAACACCGGTATAAGATGTGCAATTGGAGCCTTCAGAAGTAGCCTTATCTCCAGCCTATTAGCCATCACTGGGGAGCCTCCACTTCAATATCGCAGACTAAGACTATCACTCAAATATATAACCAGAATTTTGTCCACTCCTGATAATTCAACTATTCATTATCTAAATATAAACCAATCTCCATCTGTATATGATTTAAACACATATCTCAGAAAACCATTAAGCACAAGATTTCGTAAAGAAATGTCCGACAACAATATCTCCCCAGACACAATCCTTCAATATGAGACCTGTCTTACTCCCCCATGTAGTTTAAATCAATACGAAATTGATACCAGTCTTAGTACCCATGTAAAAAAAGAAACACCCGAAATAGTCTATCGGAACTTATTTAATGAACTAATTCATACGGATACGGATAAACATAATAATACACAAATCTATACAGATGCATCCAAAACTTCAACAGGCATAGGTCTGGCAGTTATACATAAAAGTTCTACTCAAGTATTCCAATTAAATATTCATAGCAGTATTTATACGGCTGAATACATAGCACTCTTAAAAGGTGTTCAAACAGCTGTTAATACAAATTATGAAAGAATCGACATTTGTTCCGACTCACTCAGTGTCCTGTCAAATATAAAATATAATACTCAAATCAATCCCTTAGTCACAAAGATAAAAAATATAATTCATTTATCCAATAAATACATACGTTTCATATGGACTCCGGGTCACTGCAGGAAACGAAGAAGCTGACAAAGCAACCCGAAATGCTATAAGTAACCCCAACTCCTTAACACTTTCTCTTATGTCTCCAGTTGATATAATCAGAAACGTCGACAAATACTGCATGCAATTATGGGACTCAGATTGGCGTCAAGTTACCGATAACAAATTAAGAGAAATCAAACACTCAGTCGAACCTTGGCCAACACTCAATCTTCCAAATCGAAAAGAAAATGTTATCATTAACCGACTTAGAATTGGCCACACGAGAGTAACTCATGGATACTTAATGGAAAAGACCGAACCTCCTATATGCCGCTCTTGCAATTCTCCCATGACAGTCAAACATATCATTATCCACTGCCAAATCTTCACGGAAGCCAGAAAAGAATGCAAAATGCCTGATAATCTTTATGAAACTATAGGACCTTACGCAGACATACCAAAAATAATCTCTTTTGTTAAAAAAATTGAAATCTACAACTTAATTTAACTAATTTATTATTAGACTTTACAGTCTAGTAGTCTACACTGCGCAGCTAGTACAGTTGTAGTACCTTCTACCTATTGATTTTTTGTTTTAACTTTTTTAAATTCATTCAATGAATGAATCCAATGGACGAGGCCGAGGACGAAGAAGTGCCATTTATCGGTACGTAATACATTTTATGTAATTTTATACTCTATTATTTTTTACATTTGAATTTTTAGTAACAAATTACAATATTTATTCATTATTCAATATTATTGTCTATTGAACAAAACTGCACATAGCTATTGCCTAAACAACTGGTATTAGTGTTACTTAATTTGTATTAGTGTTTGGCTAAGTTTTGCTATTGATTTATTATAATTGCAGAACTACCCAGTGGCCAGTACCAGTACTGACTACTGAGTGCTTAAACTGTTTAAAGACTTAAATTATATTATTAATAATTTTTAATCAGTAATTGTTAGTTGATACTTTAATACTAGTATAATTCCCATTTTGTATTTACACTTCTACTGAGGCTATACTCGATACCCGGTTTGATAATTAATTTTTAATTTTTAAATTGTATGTTACAATCGTAACAAATTGATTTATAATTAATTTAAAATTAATAAAAATAATAAATAATTATAAATAATAAAAAATAATGAATAATTACAAATAATTTTTAAAATCCAGGAGTTATACAATTAAAGTTTAGTAAAATAATTGCACATTTACTTGTATCTAAATATGACTCAGAATTTTTTATTTTGCTAATTTAATTTTATGAGAAGTAGTTGAAAATGTTTTTGAAGTTCTAAAAATTGTACATATTAATAATTTTTCTAAGATAAAAACGTAATGATCCGCGCAGTTATTATTTTTTTCATCCAGTTTGATATTAATTCATCTTTTTTTAAAACTGTCAATAAAGTAGATCTTAAATTTTTCTTGTGTTGAAATTTCTGAAATGTTGTTTCAAATATTGACAAAGTACGATCTATTACGTGATTTAATTGATCCGACGGTGCCATAAGTCCTGTATGTTTTTTCGATATCGGAATAATTTTTAAGAATTAACAGTATTTGATTCTTGTCACTCAAACTTTTTTTCTACTATTAGATTTATCTTACATTCGATGCAATTAATTTTTTTAATTCATTAATAAGCTAGGTATCCCGAAAAATATGTTACAGAATCCTCTAACGTAATAAATGAACGTAATTCATTAATTTTTTTCGTGTTATATTTTTCCGATATGATTTTTGTGGGTGAAGAAAACGAAGACGAGGATGCTGTGTCCAAACACGATTCTGACCCTTCATAGTTTTGTCAGGTGTAATAACATCTTGCACTAAGGCAGGATTGTCTATGTTTTGACTACTTTCACAGTTGCTACTTTTTTGAAGTAATTAAGGAAAACACGCATGTATATCTAAATGAAATTTTGATTGTTCTCGCCGTAGGATTTTTATTTATTTTTTAATTTAAAGCTACCAATATAAAATTATTACAGCTCAACAGTTACAATTAAATATATATTAACAAATAAAAATACAAGGTAAATAAACAATAAAAATACATACTGAAAAGACAAAAAAAAAAAGGAAACAATCAGTGATTAAAAAATTAAAAAGTTATAACTAGTACGATTAAAACTGAAACCTACGAAAACAAAAATAAACAATTGAATAAACGGTTAAGTATATTTAACCTAATAAAATTAAAATACGAATCCAGCAGTTTCGAAAAATTTCAATATAATAATAATACAAGCTCTTGAAAAGGAATTAAGAATAATTGTTGGTTATAATGACATAATATTGTTATTATGTAAAAAACGAAGTAAATTAGATCGGGAACTAGAGAGCGATGAGTAATCGATGAAAATGTGAGAAAAGTCGCAAATTGTTTCTTTTACATGACGAGTGCACAAAGGATTTTTATTATATCCGCCTTTTTGTCGGAAAATTGAAAAAAGTTTTTCTAGTGTACTTATCCTGATTTAATCTATTTTTAAATAGGAACTGTATATTATTATTGTTTTTTCGATTCATCGTCAAAAAAATTCGTTTATAGTTTGAGTGAATCCGCTAAAGCAGGGTGGGCGAGTTATTTTGCCTTTAATATTAATTTTGTAAAGATCATTGAAATCATTTTTTGAATTTTCTAGAAATGGTTTAACTACACCTGAATTGGTTAATGAACAATTATATGGATTGTCAATGAATAAATTTCTTCTGTTTAGACAATCAAATAGATTATTCATAAAATCTATAAAATCTGCTGTATCGGCTGCAGTTTTATTTTTTTAATTCGGTTGTAGATATATATGTTCGTAAAGCAGATGCCATTGAGTGGCTAAAAATTTGAGTAGCCAATTTAACGCTCATTTTTTGGAATGAGTTTGGATGTATATGAGCCTCTGTTATTTTAAGTAGAGCATTACTTTTTTTTTTTTTTTTTGTCAATGTTATCTTGCTATGAGATCGTTAAAAGATATTATTTTTTCATTTTTTTTTCAAAAATGTTCATAAAACTTGCATAAATAATATTTACGTAAAATATACCTGAATTAATTTTCCACATTTCTAATCTACTATCTTTTGGAAAGCGGTAAAATTTTAAATTTGGAAATTTACTGGAGGATTTACCGCAATTAAAATATTGGCACATACTACCAGGCATTATAAAAACTTAAAATTTAAATTTAATTTAATTATAAGAAATGTAACAAGTCACAGGTGAACAGTGGCGTAGTTAGTGGTTAGTGGTTAGTGGCGTGATTTTCAAACCCTAAGCAAATTATACAATAACCTACCAACTACCCTCTCCAGCGCTGGCGGGAGGTTTTGCGGGGCCCGGGGCAGATTTTTTTCGTGGGCCAAGAATTTTTTTTTTCTTAATGCAAAAAAAATTTTCTGGCACGCCCTAATACTTAGGTACTCTTAGGTACTTAAGAAATTTTTTTCAGTTTTACATAACTTACCTAAAAATATTTTTTTTATATACACAATTAAACAAGTATTTTAGTATTAAACGTACACTCTTTAATATGTATTTATTTCTTAAATCATTAAACTAGTCATATTATTGGATACATTTTTCATATTAAAATAAAATATGTTCAAATTAAATGTTTAAGTACTAAGTACAATAAATACAAGTTTTACACAAAATTAAAAAAAAATTTAAGATTTTTACATCATTATATCAAAATTGTTTTTTTTCTAGCCTTGGCTGCCGCAAAAATTTCGATCAACTCATTAAAATCTAATGAGTCAGTAACTTCTTATTCAATTGATAGAGTAGCTAAGCTTGTTAGTTTACACTGCGATAAAGTACTCCTTAAGTAGTTTTTAATTATTTTCAATTTGGAAAAACTCCTTTCCGCACTAGCAGATGTTACTGGAATTGAGAGTATTCGGAATGCAATCGAAATATTTGAAAAACAACCACAACATTTTTTTAGTACTGAAGGAGCCTGAAAATCTGTGGTTTCTTCAGAAATTATAGTACAAAAAATAAGCAATTCTTCATAAAATTCATAACCATCTATATCTTTTAATTCACCATCAATTAGATGGTTTTGTAGATCATGGCAACAATTTCTTAACTCTTCTTTTTCCATTAATTTTATTTTGCTAATCCGATTTAAAAATTCAAAGTTATTATTAAAAAATTAAAGCTGTGAAAGCTCATGAAGACATGAGATATTATTTTTTTTCCCACTTTTATCCTTACGCAACACTATTGTCATTTCAGATCCATGGTAATTTGAAGCGAAATGGACGGTTTTTGTATCTTTCCACTTATAGACGCCAATACCTAAATCTGATATGCGGTAGTCATATGTTCCTCGAACAGATTTTGTATCATCAGCTAATGTTGGTAATCCTTTTCGATTTGGTCGAATAGTGCCACAAGCTAAACTACCTTCGATTTTTAGTTTTTCCAAGAGAGGAATAGACGTGAAATAATTGTCAAAAAAAAAGCACCTATTTTTATTCCACTCGTTTTTGGACAGTTGGAGCACGACTCTTTCTCCGAGACCAAAATTTTTTGAACTCTTTAGACACTTGTTCTTTTTTACCTTGATATATTTGGAAATTTTTAATATAGCCTTTTTGGTCGGCCAAACACCAAATTTTGTAACCACGTTTTATTGGTTTCATGGGGTTATATTGCTTCATCGTACTTCTTCCTTTAAAAATTATCATGGACTCGTCTATTGATAGTTCCCTTGTACCAAAATATGACTTTGAAAACTTTTCGGTACAGCAATCAATCAATGGTTTAAGTTTAAAAAGTTTATCTTTATTATTAGGATGAATCAACATGTTGTCCTGTATATGGAGATTAGATTATATAATGTCGAACCTATTACGTGACATTGTACTAGATATTAATTGGATACCGAGATCTGAAGCATTTGACCAGTAGTTCTTCCAACTAGGTAATTTATGGTACCCCATAAAAAAATTAATTCCTATAAAATTTAACATTTCGTGCCGTTTAATGTTCAGTAGGGTGGTCCTTATTTTTAAATATTTAAATTTTTGTGACCGATCCCCCTAATTAGGTGCCAATGGGTATAAAAATGACGCATACAAAATTTGAGCATAATCGGATAAGTTTAACCCGTGCCCCAAAGCTCTCAAAAGTTGTACGTTGTTAATATTTTTAAAAATTGAGTAATTCATAAAATTAACGAAAAATTAAATAATAAATACATATTTTGTAAGGACAAACAAATTTTAATTTTATAAACAATTTATAATAATTAATACATTTTTAATAAATGGCTACCAATATTTTATTTTTCTTGCATATATTATAATTTTTCCATAAGAGTGCTTTTGTTTGAATTTGAATACTGTTGCCTGTATTCCGCGACAACTTGAAGAATATACTGCTTCTGTTCTTCATTTTTTGGACCAATTTTGTTAAAATCTTCAATCAATTTAACAGCTCGTTCAGCAGTATCATTTACAATTTTTAATTTGCTGATAATTTCTTTACCCCGTTTGTATTCTAAATTGTTCTCCCAAGTTGATGGCGATGTTTCAATAAAGTTATAATTTATATTGAACCTTTTAAAAAAATTTAAAGTTTTATCTGAAATAAATGATTCAATCGTATTATTTATAAAACTTGTTATTTCATTTAATTTTACATATAATCGTTTTTCTACATTAATTGAGTCTCCATCTACATTATTATCTTTTTTTAAAGCTTGAACCATTTTAATTTTTGTATCGTCAGAAATTTCATCATCGAAAAATGCAAATCCAACTGACTCTGGAGACAAATACCATAGATGATTGATAAATTTTTTTAGTGTAACTTCAGATAAATTTTCATCTATTGTTTTATAATCATAAAGATCACGCAAAAATTGTAAGTCTTGGCGTGGTGCAACACAAGCATTTGGTGCATTAAACCACGCTTTAACATAGCAAAGAACAATAAAAATACAAATATCACGAACTGAATTGTATTCTCTTTTGTTTAATTTATATTCTTGACGGAGTATAAATATTTTTAAACAATAAATTGCCTTCGACATCCAGCGAGCATGATGAATTGCTCCTGGAACTCGAAAAAAGATATGACGAGCAGGAGTACCATTTAAAAAGATAACAGTTAGTTCAAGAAATTCTCGGTAATCTTCCCTACATTGAATTTTAGTTAATTCAGACATGCAAAATTTTAAAATACATTCAGTCGAATTATTTAAATGTTGACTAACTTTAGTGTCTTGAAGTCCAGGTTTGAAGTTGTTGAGATTAAGTTTTTGCCACGCTAGTTGAAACCGTTGAAATAAAGGAACATTTGGTCCAAATGTTGAACCGAATTTATGATCAAAAACACTTCTCAAAATTATCTCATAAATGTGATGACGACAGGATAAATATAATTAACTTCTTTCCAACCATTGTTCAAGTAATATACATGTACCGCCGATTCGGCCTAAAGTATAAACATTTAAATGCTTGAATTATTACAAATAAATATAAAAATTATATAAAAATAAATATTTTATTATAAAATTGTATGTTTTTATACTAACTAATCCGTGTTTGTCGCAGTCGTATCAAAACATATTGCTTTTACGTGATCCATTAATCCCCACTCAGATAAGTGTTGGTAAATAGCTTCTGCTTGAGCTTTTGAAGTGCCTTGTAATAATTTAGGTACACCTAATAGTTGTTCACTGTCATTATTAGTTATAACAATTGGCAATCTATCAACAGTTTGTTTTCCAGTTAAATCAAGGAGCAATTTACCATCCCAGTGTAAGACTATTGCATTTAATTCAGATGTTGAAAACTTTTTACGAATATTGTTTGCTAAAACCATACGCGATTGCTCGCGATATCGTTTTATGGAAGATCTGTTCACAACTAAATCACTAACTTCAACTTTAAGTGCTTCTGCTACTGCAATTATTATGTGAACTGCATCTCTGTCACTAATTTTACAACGGTCAAGGGCTGAAGATAATTTTGCTGTCATGATTTCTAATCTACCTCGTGTTTTATTAGTGACGGTGAGTTGAGTTTGTGAAGTATCTATTATATTAGATTTATATTCTGTAGAAGACACTGGTAAACAGTCAATTTCACTAGTACTTGCAACTTCGTCGGAAAAATCGTCATCACTGAAATCAATAGATTCTACAAAATAAAGTAAAAAAAAAAAAAATGATTTAATAATTTATTAAAAATAAAGGTATGATTAAAGAAAATAACGAACTTACGTTTATTAAAAGTAGCAGCACATTGTTCATAATGACGTTTTTTTCTAGCATTTAGTTTCTCTTGTCTTTCTTCTTTATCTTTAACTTTTCTCATAAATGCATAATCTACACCAGATAAATAACCAGGCCTTCCTTTTTGGCGTTGTAATGTCAAAAAAATTTTATCATCCTCCAAACTTATCATCTGCATAGAATTGGCATGAGCTATATCAAATAAATCTTCTAATTGATCTTTAAACTGTTTTTCCTTATTTATTTGGTTTTCATTTTTTCTTGTTGCATGTTTCTGTAAATTTCTCCATTCATTATACATTTTTTCTAATTTTTCAATACAACGTTGAAAATCTCTAGTTGGTATTTGCGCTTTTTCCCAAAATATCATTGTTTCTTTTAAAACTAAAGAGGAACTCTGTCTCAAATTAAGCTTCACTTATCTAAGATTATAAAATAAAACCTTTAACACTTGCATATTGGATGGTAACTTACTGCCTATAATTTGATTTGCATCGTCTCCGATTAAATATATTTTCGTCTGATCACGAAGTTCGTATAGTAGTGACATTATAATATCTATTTTATAAATGAACTATGCAGTAACAACACCAGTGACTTTGCAATAACTAATGATAAATACGAATATTCATGGTCGTCACAATTATGATTCAAATAATCACATTAGATATCAAAAGGCATTAAGATAAAAACAGACTATGTACGATTATAATATGAACTGTATCGGTGAGGTATTTTTATATTTACAGTCATGTCTACGGTTTATTATGTTAGTAACTTTAAGGGCTTTGGGGCACGGGTTAAAATTATCCGATTATATTCAAATTTTGTATTCTTCAATTTTATACATATTGGAACCTTTTTGGAGGCATCGATTATAATCGACTAAAATGAGATAATTGCAGATGCATCTTCTGATCTTCAACTAAAACGACATTAGATAATGAAAATGAATATTTCAAATTGTATAGATTGTTAATGCCTTTTAAAAGTTAAATTAAATAAAAATAATTTTCAGTTTGGCGCCCCTTCCGTGCTGGCACCCTGGACAGTCGCCCAGGTCGCCCATAGCTTTCGCCGGCCCTGCTTAATTGTGTTCGATAGCGCAGTGTACACTGTTGACTGCGTTATTATTTCTACATTGTACGATTACGACAACAGTATATTGACTGTTACAGTATATTGAATTTAATTATTAATTATTACAACCATTTATTTAAGAATTGGAAGAAATAATAGAAAATTGGTTAAATGACAGTGATGCGGAAGTAAATATTTACAAATAATTTTATTTTGGTAATTTTTAACTAACAGATTTATTTTATTTATAAATAAGAATTTGATGATTCGGACAAAGATCGTAATTGGACTGATGGTGAAAATGACAATGATATCAGTGAAGAGATTGAAGTTGAACATTTTGATAACGAAAGAACTGAATTTGAAAATAATATTCAAAATGAAGCTACAACACTAACTTGGGGACCACTTATAAGTAATTTTAATAATATACAATATAATCCTCATAATTTGGAAGTTGGTATAAATCCAGACATTATGGAAATAATGACGGATTGTTTACCCATTGATTTTTACGGTTTATTTTTTGATCAAGAAATTTTAGACTTTTTAATAATAGAAACAAACCGATATGCCTCGCAATCTCTTCGTAATTGTAGATTGAATGCAAATTCTCGATTAAAAAAATGGATCCCGATTGATCGTACCGAAATAAGGATTTTTCTGGGCCTTGTCATGTGGATGGGATTGGTAAATATGCCCAATTTAGTTGATTATTGGCGGAAAGATATATTGTATACGAATAAAGTTGCTGAAATAATGAGTAGAAATAGATTTGAGTTAATTTTAAGTATGTTTCATTGATCGAACAACGAAAAACCTAAACATGGAAGGTTAGATAAAATACAAAAATTGGTGGTACAAATCTTGCAGACCGAAACCTTTTTTTTTAGTGGGGAGGTGTTATGGGCTACCACATATTCCTAGAAACATATATAAATAGAATTGTGCGTAACACAATATCACAGGTGTTACACACCTATATTTGATTTTAACCATTTTGATTTTGGCCATAAACCAGTAATATATATTAAAAGATGTAATCTTAGAATAATGAAGTAGGTCAAACGAACATGGCCTATTGCTAAATAAGGAATAATACCGAAACAACAAGTCCCATGACGTCAATCGAGCCATATAAAAGAGGGATCAAAATGACCACAATTCAAATGAGTTCTAGTCACGGAACAACACAAGCAACTTCACGTCACTCTGTATCAGAATTTTTGTTAACACTTTGAGTTATAAAATAAATGTATTAAACGTATTAAAAATCTCATGTTTATTAAAATTAAATACATCTTCGACTGCAATACTTGAAATCGAGCCGGTGGCACGTAACAAGTCACTCTGTTCGTGTCCGTCAATGTGTACACATTAAATAAGTGTTTTCAAAAGTTTTCGTTATCGTTCCCGTTTACAGCCATCTTATTTAAAACCACGTTTCTTCTTGTTTTTGTATTTTATCTGCCGTCTAGCAAGTGGCGTTCAGTAACTTATAGTTACTAGTATTTTTAAGTATACATTGTTTTAAATTGATCACTTTCCAGTTTTGTGAATAGCGTGGTTTTTCATCGTCGTTTCATATTGTGTTATGATGGGATTTGTGAGTTTTTCGTCAAGAACTGACGGCATATGAGTGTGTGTGTGCGGGGTCAATTTGTACTTTTTATTGTATTAGTTTTATTAATTACCGTCCCCGGTACACCTCATGTGTCACCGTTTTACGTGAGTATTGGTCGACCATATTTTTGTTAAGTGGTTTATTTTTAGTAACGATCGACGGACCCATAGATTGCTTGATATTTATATTAATTATGTGCCGTGTGGTCCAAACATTATTATAATGTAGGTCCTTACGACTCTTACAGATATATACAATGTAGGTCATTGCATGGGAGCATCACATAATACAGCGGGTAATATAATATAATACATGCAGGTGTAAATAACACGAGGGTGCGTCGTCTTTTAAGAAATACCAGAATCAGTTAAGAAATGGATAATCCGATAGCAATAATAATGATCCATTTGTACCGGTAAATAATAGTAAAATTTTAGGAGTAAAATCTCCAAACATAAAACTTACAAGCATTCTCTATGATATTGAGGGTTCAATAAAAACAGAGAAAATGGTATATTCCCTGTACATAACTGATTACATGATTCAAAAATTAAATGCCGTTTTTCCTAAAACTGTGCAATTAAATATTGTAGATCATAAGATATTAGTCAAATCTGACCATCATTTTCAATTCGATAAAAAATTGTGTGATTCTTTAGGTGTTGAATATATTACAGAATTTATAGTAAAAGGATTCTCTCCAATTGTGGTATTGAAGTTCATTGTGATATAGTGGAAAAATCATTCTCCTCTATCAATGATACCCACCATATAGAGGAAGAGCTTTTATTCCTGTTTTTTATTTGACCCGAATAAATTATTTGTAAAACCAGAGAAAATATTGTACGTTCCTGTAAGCCCAAAAAATAATAAAAACTATAAACATCAGTATTTTCGACCATGACGGAAACGAATTTCTTCAATTCAATGACCCAATTTTTTATCTCGATTTAATAGACCAGCACCTCTAGAAAAAAAAAGTTAACGTAAACTGAACGTATACATTTTTCAAATTTAAAAAGAAATTGAATTTTTTTTTTTAAAAAAATATAAAAAATTGTATTATAAATGGAAAACTACATTAGCATTTTAAATTCAAACACAAAAAACATCCCATTAAGAGACTTGGAACTCGAAAAAAAATATACAGTAACAAGTTTTGAAATTGCTAAGACAATGTATGGTCCAAAATTATGGGTTACTTTAGATAGCAATTTAAGAATAATTTTACCAGACCACTTTGCTAATAAATTTACAGAAAAAGATCTTAAAGAAATGAACTCGATTCCGGTAAAGTATACCTTAATTTATAAAGATCTGGAAGAATTGAGTAATGGTTACTAAAAACATTTAATCATTTTTGAATAAGATATTCCCAGTTTATATTCGTCATGTTTTTGTATTGAATGAAGGACTTCTGAATTCTTTACTCATAAACCAAGGATTTTATCTTGATATTTCATGTGAGGGCAATTTACCCGTTCATATCTTTTAAATATTCCAAGAATATTTAAAAACTCTGTATTAAACATGAAAAAAATATATTTTCAAGTTTTATCATTTTGAAACCGAAACACCAAATAAAGGTGATTCTATACTTCCTGATCCTATTCGGTGTTCAATTGTGGGAGGGTCTGGTTCGACTAAGGCCACGCTTATAAGGAACATTATCACAAAGTATTGGGTTGATTACCAACATCTATATGTATTTACAAAAAATCTTGAACAACTCGTGTATAAAATTTTGACACAAATATTTAATATTCATTTTAAGACTGATTCACATTTCTCTGATCAAGATATAGTACCTGTCAATGAATGCCAAACAAATAGCCTAATTGTTTTTGATGATTGGAATTTAAAAAATATCAATCATTAGTAAAGGAATATTTTGTCAGAGGAAGACATAAAAATATTTCTTGTATTGATTAAACTCATTGTTTTAGTTCGGGCGATTTAAAATTGATACGAAATAATTTAAATTTTTTGTTTATTTTTAAACAACAAAAACACTACGTGGGTAAAATTTGGGAAAGTTTTTATTATTCAACCCTATCTAAAAATAAATTTGAAAAAATGTTGTGCACTTTCTTGAAGAAAAACATGAATACATTTATCTGGATGTTATTGATAATCATATATACAATAAACTAGAGAAAAAAACTGTGTTAAAGTTTTCGTTCACGTTGGACGATGGACATTCACGTTCACGTTTGGGTTGGACATTGATCGTTTGTAATATAATTTTAGATATATTTTTAAAAAATATATCTACTATAAATAAATGACAGTGATATTGAAATAATTCAGAATAATATTTTAAAAAAAAATGAGGTAAGGAAGAGACCTTCAAGATAGCGTACTGTTTAGACAAAATACTTTAAACAATGATAAGAACAAGGAAACAATTGAAAACAAAAAAGAAAAATATAGAGAAAACCAAACAAGTATTGAAAATTAGAGAAAAACTACAAAAAAGTATTAAAAATGCAAATCAAAGAGAAATCAACAATGAAATAAGAAAGGAAAAAGCTTTCGAACCTGTAGTGAAAACGTTAAGAGACATAGAAAATGCTGCAAACAAAACAGATGCTGATTCACAGAAAGCGTTGATACCTGTAAAAACATTAACATTGATAGAGCAACCAATCTATAGAGAAAAAAAACCGAAAATGGTATCAAGTTTTCAAACTCCAACAAGAGATTTTGAATACCAATTAACATAAACACCGAAAACAATACATCTAGGTATTATCGCTTCCCAGTACTTAAAAAATACTAGTGATAAAGTATTTGGGATTTGGAACGACGAAAAAAAGAGACAAATATATATGATAATATATGATTGGTAAATATGAGGTCGATTTTAAAGATAATGATATCGTTTTGAACAATAAAATCTATAAAGGGACTGATGGTTTGTGGAAATTGTTAACCAATAACCAATTAACAGACAAGAATCTTTACACGGATGAAGACTTAAAAACATACAAAAATATTTTACTCAAAATTGATATCATGTATTGGAACAACGATAGAACTAAAAAAAAAAAAAAATAAATAAAATCAAGCAGAAGTCAAGAATATATAGGGCTGATTAAACCTTTTTAGAGAAATTATTTGCTTCGAAAAAATCATCCAAATCATATAAACATGTTGGAGAAGGCTTAAAATATTACACAGAAAATCCTATAGAATATATGTATATAAATAATTTAAACCAAATAATAAATCAGTTGTGTTATATCTCCGCTAAAGAAACAGTAGGAAATAATTTTCACAGTGAAAAACTAGGTTAGGTAACCTTTTTTAAAAATGAAAAGGAAAAATTGATTGAATCCCCAAAAAGTACAGAGTATTTGATCGAATTTGTAAAATGTTTCCCAAAAAAACTAATTGAAAGGGAAATTCTTGTCAATAATATTTTAAACAGTAAATTTATACTTAAAATACAATGGCCTACTTACAACTACTTAGGTCCTGGTACAAAATTAAAGAAAAATAAAAAACCTGTTAATAAACTGGACGAAGCAGCGAAAGAACTCGTTTTTTATTATGAAAAACATAATGATTGTCGCGACCCGCGTAGTCACACGGTAAAACACATCACAAGGAGGTTCCCATGTACATCAAAAACCACAACTATGGATAAGTTAGATTATTGAGTGGTTATTACACTAGAGATTACAATAAGGAATTAGAATATCGAAATCACAA
>NW_020273240.1:0-7022 GCF_003268045.1 Sipha flava
AACATTTTATTATCAACAACGGTTTTATGATTGAGCATTCTCATTCCTCGTTCGTAGACTTTCCTTTACTTGTTGTTTACTTTGTCGACTTTGTTGTGTGTCTTTTTTTGTATTAACACTGTTTCTATACACTTGAAAAATAGTTTTCATTTGAATTGCAATGCCAAGCTGTAATTTGTGTGGTAGAACGCAAAACTCTAAGAGTAAAGAGAAACAAATTACTTTTCACAGGTGAGTGAGATTTATTAGTAATTAATGCATTGACATACCTACCTTTACCTTGTATACAATTTAATTGTTGTGCAGTTATGCACTCTTATAAAGTATAACTTTATAATAAATCATAATTAGAATAATGTTTCAGAAAAAAATATAAATTAGTTCATAACCATAAACATCTGAAGTTGTTCCATTATTATTTTTTTCCTAATATATTTTGAATGATTTTTCTTACATAGGTATCCAAAATGTTCAGAGATCCGTGAAAAGTGGATTGAGTTCAGTTTACTCTATGATGAGCATAGAAGCATAATAGTAAATGATAAAAGTATTGTGTGTTCTGTTCACTTTGTGGCTGACTCTTTTAATGTGTATAATAAAAATACTATGTTGAAACATACAGCTATACCATCGTTAATTATTCAACGTGTTCGTTTTGTAAGTTAATTGTACATAATAATTTTTTATTAATTTTATAATCATTCATTATACTAAATTTTATATTATTGAATTATGTTAGGGTAAATTAGATTATCCTGAGTTAACAACAAATTTGCATTCTGATGAGAAACAAAAAGTGAATGTTATTGAAGATATTGCTTGTAGTTCCATTGTAGCACCATTTCTAAATCTCCTAAGGTATATGAACCTGAAATGGATGGAGTTGAATATCTAGAACCTAGTTGTTCTAAAGGCAAAATTGCAAATACCAATGACAGTCTAGTATCTAATAACGAATTGTCAACCAGTGTATGTTTATTATAATTTTTTTTTTTATGTTACAAAAAGTTTATCACAATATTAATGTTTATTGTTACTATTGTTTATTGTTTTTACTAGATCAATAGAGAATTGTTTGTTGAAGCCAGTGTTGTGGAAGACGATGATACACCCAGAAGACGATTTCTTAAACGAGGAATTTCCGTTCTAGCCCATGACACCATTTTGAAATCAAAAAAAATTAAAATATTGAACCAAACAATCCGACGCCAAAGAAAAAAAATTGTATCTTTAAAATTCATAATTTCGAATCTTAAAGATAACAACTTAATAAACGAAGACACATCAACATTGTTACTGGATAATTTTAGTGAGAATAAACATTTAGTTACTAGGCTTAATAAAAAAAAATGCTGGAATGGCTCCAATTAGAAAATATTGTCCAGAACTTCGTAGATTTGCTATTTCCTTGCACTTTCGTTCTGTATCTGCTTACAACTTCGTTAGAAAAGAATTTAATACAATTCTTCCACATCCTCGTACGCTTGGAAAATGGTATTCTAATACCAATGCTGAACCAGGGTTTACAATAGAAGCTTTTAACACTCTTGCCTTAAAATGTAAAAATACTTTAAACCCTGTTTATAGTGCACTAGTTGTAGATGAAATGGGTATAAGACAGCATGTAGAATGGGATGGAACAAATTACCATGGCTATGTAAATGTTGGCGATTCTATTTGTAATGAAAGCATGGAAAAAGCTAAAGAGTCCTTAGTTTTTTTAGTAGTTGCTATTAATGAGGCATGGAAAATTCCTGTTGGCTATTTTTTAATCAATCATATTAATAGTTCACAGAAAGCAGAATTAGTAAATCGTTGTATAGACCTTCTAAGTAAAACTGAAGTAACAATTGTCTCTCTTATATTTGATGGATGCCCAACCAACATGAATATGGTCAAAATTCTTGGTTGTGTTTTGGATGTTGACAAGTTGAATACAAGTTTCAAAGTTGATGGCGTTGCCAAAACCATATCTATAATTCCAGATCCTGCTCATATGGTAAAATTAATAAGAAATGCTTTCGGTGAAAAACGTCAATTTATTGACATAAATGGTGGTATCATTGATTTTAAATACATCAATAAACTTTTAATCTTACAAGAAGATGAAGGGTGTCATTTAGCAAATAAGCTTAAAAAGCATCATGTTTTTTACTCAAGACAAAAAATGAAAGTTAAGTTAGCGACCCAACTTTTAAGTCGATCTGTGTCTGAAGCTCTTAAGTTTTGTAGAGATAATTTAAGACTTCCTGATTTTAGAGACAGTGGTCCTACTATTACATTTATAAAATATTTCAATGACGCATTCGATATCCTAAATTCAAGGTCAATAAACCAGTATGGGAAATCAAAAGCTATCTGTAAAAAAAACATTATTGAAATTAATACATTTTATGAAGAATTTTCTAATTATATTAAAAAATTACAGTTAGTAGAAAATAAAAATGGCCAAATAACTTATGTTCCAATTTTAAAATCTGCAAGGAAAATTGGTTTCCTAGGATTCCTCATTTGTTTTGAGTCATTAAATTCATTATACAATCTTTATTTGAAGTCTGATTTACTTGAATTTATTTGTTTTTATAAACTTAGTCAGGATCATATTGAGCTCTTTTTTGGTATAATCTGGTCTCACGGTAACCAGATAATCTTACAGCTCGTCAGTTTAGATCAGCTTATCGTAAATTGTTGATAAATGCTAGAATCAAAGATGGATCTCTAGAAAACTGTATACCATTAGATGAAATAAATATATTAAATTGCTCTAGTGTAAAAAAAGTTATAAAAGATCCAGTAGACATAATAAATGATAGTAATACTATTTTGTATAAAGATATAATTTCACAACCCCAAACTCATCATATTAAAGATCACAATTATATAATTAGATCAGATAAAATTACTATGAGTAACTATCAAAAAGAAGTTGTGATTTATATCTCTGGTTTTATTTGTCATAGATTATCATCTAAAATTAAATGTGATATTTGTTGTAATGCTGATAAAAATGATTTTATGACCTCATTGATTAATGTTAGAGACAAAGGTGGATTGTCTTATCCTAGTGATGATGTCATTTTAATAACCCTTCAAATTGAAAAAGTCATGAAATCTTACACTTATGACACAAAACCATTAAATAAAATGTTAATTGTTACAAAAACATTGAGTTATTTTTGTAACAATCATATATTTGATTCAATTTATAACCATAATTTTGATAATGGCCCATTTTCAAACCATATAATCTTACTTATAAAATCTATTATTAATTCATATTTTGATATTAAAACACACTACTTGTGTAGAAAAAAAAATGAAACTGATTCATTACGAACTTGGTACAATAAAATTACATTATTTAGAGGACAGTAAATTTTTATTTGAAACCTATACTTTTTTAAATATCATTATTAGTTTTTTTTATCTAGATTATGTTATGAATTATGATTATACTAAAAAATAAATGACTGCTCCAATAGAATTATTATTATTTTATTGTATTATTATTATTATTCTTTTAATTAATTTTATATTGTTATTTGTACGATTATTATTATTTCAATTACTTTTATACTGTTATTTGTATGATTATTATTATTTCAACTAACATTTTACTATAATATTATAATTATTTATTGTATTGTAAAATTATTATTTTATTGACTGATTACAAATAGTTTATTATATCAAATATAACAAAATATAATAATATAATAGCAAAATTGCAATATTACAATATTTTCTGACTCACAATTTAAAAAAAAAAAAAAACCTTTTCATATATCAGACTGTGTAAAAGTAAAATACAAGAGTTAAAATATTGTATGTTACAGGAATTTAAGATCTAATTGTTTAATTTCATATTTCACCAACAGCATTGAAAATATATATTGAGTAATGAGTACTATAGATAGATATAAGTATTTGAACTATAAAGTATACACTGTTTTTGTGGACAATGGACACACAGTAAGTAAAATGTACATAATACAATTATAATACCATTTAACATATATATATATATATAATATGTATTTTGAATCTTAATAAATTTATAATTAAAATATCTTTTATCAATGATTAAAGTATTCTTATAATTATATAATATTTTGGTACAATATTCCCATTGTACAATAATGTTTCAAAATTCATTAAATGTATCAATAAATAAGACAGTACAATAATACTTATTGTATGTTGTGGTAACACTGCAAGTACACCTTGTTCGCTTCAAATCGTGTTCGTAAGGCCCTCTCTATATTACTCTATGGTTATGATGAACGGTCGTCGCCGGGTCCGCGTCAATTTATATCAAAATGTTTAACATCATTTAATATACAATGTTACTATAACATCAACATTACTAAATTGCTGTCTGGGATGTTTTTATATAATTTCAGCTTATAAATAATATATATATGTACCAAGGGGGTAAATCACATACGGAAATCAGTGTACAAATTCTTGGTAATCTTTTGGTAATCACGGTAATCTTGTGGTAATCACGGAAATCTTTCGGTAATCACGGAAACCTTTCGGTAATCACGGAAATCTTTTGGTAGTCTTGGAAATCATAAGGAAATCGTGGAAATCTCTTATAATTATTGGAAATCTTCAAAATAAATTACCTACCTAACTTCCACCTGGTAACAGTAAATAATGGTAGGTAAAAAATATTGCTATTCTTTTCGATTCTTGTACTTAGTAGCCTTGTAGGTATCGTATGGTAGCCGAAGTGATTAAGAGTTAATCAGCTGATAACTTATTTTTAACCGGCCAAATTCGGCCGATTAAACAAAGGTTAATAGAATATACAATATATATATATATATAATATAAGAAATAATATATAAGAATATATAATATATTATATTAACCTTGCGATTAAAGTTAAGGTCTATTATCTATTAATATATCATAATAATCATAGTAGTAATATTCGAGTAATTATGATAAGACAGTGAGTGATAAGTGAGGTGATAGTTACATCTTATCACATCGCTTATTATCAAGTATTTTTACAAAATTGTGAAATAACAAATAACAGAAATATGTGAACTGTTCAACTGTGAACAATACAGTACACCTAGGTCCTAGATAGCACAAATTAAATTCAAAAAAATACCGCAAAATACGGATACATTGAGGTAATGCACAAATTCAAATGATCATATACATATGATAAGACATCCAAAACCCTTTCCAAAACTGTTATTTGTTTGACAATGTGTAGTAACCAAGGTAGTAATGGAAATATGAAAAATTAATGTATCTATTCACATTTAATGTTTTGTCACACTATGACAGGACATGAATACATGATGCAAAATTACTGGTATTAATTGCAAATAACAAATTCCACACTTAATAATATAATACCTAAATCCTACTTCCTATCATAATATTTAATTATTATTTTAGATAATATTTAAGCTACAAAACTCAGTTTAAAACTGATGCAAATAATAGGCATGTTTTGACCATCTGTTTTTCAATTATCAAGTTGCAAGTTTTCAAACAAACTACAGTTTTGGTAAGTTTTGGTGATTCTACAGTAAACAGGTTGTTCAAATAAGCAACAATTTGAAATGAGCGTAAGCTGGATTTGGTTGTAATTAATCTCACAGCCAACAAATCATTTTTAAGATACCTAACTGCATCATACTTATAATTTACATCCGTTTTATTGTCGGTTTTAGTCAACAAATGCATACTTGCACATTTACATGGTTGAATGTTTACATGGTTAAAATCTTTTTTCATAGTTTCATTCTGCGATTAATTATAGAGTAATGTTCCATTCAGTATAACATATGAATTTTTAAATTAAAAATTAACTAATATTTTCAATTTTAAATGGCTGTGTTTATTAAAATTCATATTTTTAACCAGTTTATATTTTTTACAAGTCTATTTAAGATCTATTTGTCTATTTGTCTACCAAACATTACTTAAGGTAAGTATCTAGATGAAAGGGGGGGGGGTTAATGTATAAAAATCAATGGATTTTAATTTTTGCTTTTAATAAAATATTTTTATCAAAAGCAATTTTCTGCTAATCCTATTACTTTTACTTATTACTTTAAATACATACCTACCTACTTATGTTTTAATTTATAAGTTATAGGTAACTGTAAGGGTAACTGTGGACATTTGATTATTTTTTTTTTTTGGTTCAATATGAAACTAAATTTGTTACACATTTGTTCTTACCTTTAATCTTATTATATTGGATGTTAATATATTACAATATGTTACTGACATTTTATTTGGTTTGTTGGACCTTATGTTGTTTTTTAAATGCTTTGTTTTAATTTTATTAATATTTTTCAAGTTAACACTACATCCCATAAGCCACCTTCACATTTTACATGTATATTTTGTATTTTTAATAAGTATAATTGTTGAATTCGCCAAAACCGCTCCTACGAGTAAAAGTGGTCGGCGGCTATGACTCGCATAGTATAGGACCAGGTCACCACTAAGTTACAATAACATCGGTAAAAAAGGCATATAATGTTGACGCAAAAAAAAAAAAAACTAATATATTAATTAATTATAACATAGCACAATAAGCATATATATCAAATAAAAGGAGGGCGCCCTGGTTTAAGATAATAATAATAATAATAATAATAATAATCAAAAATAATAATAATACAAATGCTCCTTATGGGCAAAACATACAAATGATAACACTTATTATCGTCACCGGTCGACGTAGGGCGGCCAACTGCACAGCTGATGAGACCGATGTTGTGACGGGGCCTCGACGATGATCGTAGGAAAAACCCACGACGAAAATGGCGGTCGCCGGACACAGATTTCACCGGAACCACGACACTGCACCACACGTGCAAGGACCGTACACAAGTTGATTGGTTTGCGGCGGCACACGCACACCACGTGGCCACACACGCAAACGGTAAAACACGACGGCGCGACAACCGAGGTGCGTAACAAACAGCGACAACGAATTGCTTCTGGCGGCACACGTAAAACACGTCGAAACACAACGG
>NW_020273240.1:7032-7297 GCF_003268045.1 Sipha flava
CACACGTAAAACACGTCGAAACACAACGGCGCGACGACCGATAATCGCAACAAACAACGACGACGAATTGCTTCTGGCACGAACCAGAAAAAAAAGGAAAAACGTGCCCGGCGAACTGTACCGCTGGCGGGCACACCAACAACAACCATTTGAAAAACCCGTTGGCCGTTACGACGACGGACGTTAAGATGTAGAGGGGAGAGAGCGCGTAGAAGCTTCGCGAAAGTTCTCGTTTTAAGAACATGATATGGCGCGAAATTCAAAT
>NW_020273241.1:0-1742 GCF_003268045.1 Sipha flava
AAATATCCAGGACCAAAATTCTAATTTAAAACAAGGAAATATAACATAATTTATGGATGGAATGAATTCAAACGAACAAGTAAGAATATTATTACTTTTTAATTTATATTGATTATCTGTTATTTTAATTAATTTTATAAATTTTAAATCATGAAGATAAAAATGGATTAAAAATAAATATTCTAGAATTTATAAATTAACCATATTATACATACAAATACAGCTATAGCCAACTTATCTATTAAATATTAGTTTAATTTTTATTATTTTTGCATAGGTATTTATTAATATGACAATTTATAAAGTCCAATACTTTTATAAGAATACTTATAGCTATGAATATTAAATTATAATTATTAAACAGGTATATCTTTATACTTTTAAACATAATAATTTTTGTCCATTTTTATAAATTATTGTATAAGTTAATATACCTATTAACTATTAATTATATTTTTGAATTTAAAATATTTAAATGAAACCAATAATATTATGAAGATAATAGCATTGACTATAAATACTATATTATAGTATTTATAAACAATGATAATAGATATCAACTTACTGTATTGTTAGTTAGACATCTGAAATTTGTAAGACTTACTATATTAAAATAAAAATCAATAAATACTTAGTGTATATAACTTAGAAAACAGTTTTATTTTTTACATACCAAATAACTTTTTAGAGTATATTTTTTAATTATTATTGACTAAATAGGAAAATTTATGGAAACTTTTGGCAACAGCTATATATTCAACAGCAACTCCATTTTCCATTGTGGAAAATGATTATTGGATTCAAAATTTTAAAGGTTTAAGGCCAAGTTTTATTCCTCCATCAAGACATCTTATATCTAATAAACTTCTTGATGATGAATATATACAGATGTCAACTAATGTAAATAAAAAAGTTCATGAAGCATTTGTGTTTAGAATACAGATAGACGGCTGGAGTAATATCAGGTATAATGATTGATACTATTTTAAATAAAAATGTGTATCTAATTATATTTTATTATTCATTTTAGAAATGAACCTATTATGAATATTATTATTACTACCCCAGAACCAGTTGTTTAAAAATCTTTAAGTACTACTACAAGTAGACATACAGCGGAGTATGTAGCCAATGAGTTAAGTATAGTTATTGATAGTATTGGAAAATATCGTTGCTTAGGTAATGTATCAGATAACGCAGCTTCTATGAAAAAAGCATGGACAATTTTAAAGTATGATCCACGTTATAAAGACTTACCTATAGCATATTATTCATGTATATGCCATACATTAAACTTACTTGTACATGATATATTCAAACTTAAAAAATGTGAGTGCATTGGAAGAAATGGCAAAAACCATAGTAAAGACAATTTATAACACTCATATTTTAAAATCTACATTTGTTATAATTCAAAAGTCAAAAAAAAGAGGTATTTACTACTTTAAAAATGCCTGTTAAAACTCGATGGGGTTGAATTGTTTACTACTTAGAAAGTCTTATACAAAATAAAGGGATTTTGCAGCAATTAGCTTGGCCTGATGATGACAATGTAATTAAGAAACTAGGAAATATACAAATGCACATTGTTGATTTTTCATTTTGGTATAAAATAGATAAAGTATTGGACCGAATAAAACCTATAACTGAATGGATAAAAAAGTTAGAATCAGATAATCCATATGTTAGTGATGTATTTTATGCATTAAATGACATAAGTTCTCTCTTGACATTAAAGCTTC
>NW_020273242.1:0-18548 GCF_003268045.1 Sipha flava
TTTTTTACAAACATATATTTAGTTACACGTACTTATCGCATAGAGGTACAATAATGTAGTTTCTAGTTAGCCAGTAAATTAACTAAAAACGAAACAAAATAAGAATTAAGATAACTTTAACTTTAATTTTTCGAGTCAAAACAACAACGAACATTCTAAACACATAATAACTTAGAGCTATACTAAAAATGTATCATAATATAATATTAAGAATGTACTAAAATACTTTTAAATATTTTTTACTATTAAATAATTTAAGATAATCATATTAATTAATATAATTTTAATTTTAAATCTCGTATAACTCTTATCTAAAATAACTATAACAATTTATTTTAGCGTTATTTCCTTTAATTATTATCATTACCCTTTGGTGGGCGCACAATGTTTAGCCGGAAAATTCGAACGTGGGGGAGTGATGGAATGTACCGGCAACGCTTGAGACCGGATAAAAAAACGCTTTTTGGGGAGGGATAGTAGGAGTAATGTAAAATTGCTCCCTTCAAAGTAAATAAACATAACAAAAATCAATACTGGCAACAAATAACATTAAAAAACACCCTCAAGTAGCGCAATAAAAAGGCGCAGAATAAACCTTTTTATACTATACCACTACCTAATCACTAACATCTCAATATACATTTTTATATGAATTATATAATATATAAGCGACGCGTAATTGTACTTATTTAAACTAACAATTCAAAAAACATGCATTGGGACTAGATCCTATATTAAAGTTTTTGTGAACCAATGGCGATCATCGATGTAATTGTAAGTCATTAATTTAATCGCAGGGTATAATATAATGTGTATAATATATAAATATGTATAAGTATTTATACATATAGGTTTAATTACATTCGCTAAAATCAAATAATTTATGTAGCAATAATATAGCTAGTCACTACCATTTGAAGTTTGGATTTGTTTTTGGAGGGAAGACTGAAACTAAATTTAATTTACAAAATTTAAGTCAAAGAATTTGAGCATCGACTTGATAATATTTTCATTGAATTTTTTTTAAATATTCACAAAATTAAAATAACAGGATATAAAAATACAAAGGGGAAAATATTTTTATTTGGCACTATAATTATTATTAATTACATAATAGTGATTTTAAATTGAATTTTGTTTTCAAGTTGGTACCAAATTCGTGTTTCAAATGAGTGTATTACATTTTTTTACGTATATGTTTTTCTGATTAAATATGTAAATGGTAGCGTATATATATTTACATAAACGTGTACGTAGATTAAATATATATATATATATGTATACGTGCGTACACGCACACGCACATGTATACACACACACATACATACATACATTTGAAAATATTTCGATCACCTTATGTATAAATTGACGAAATTTGGTTTATAATTTTCATAAGCTTAGAGACTAAAAAGAGTTGTAATGTTTCGTACTGAGCATTTTGATCCTAAGGTGAGTATGATTGGCACAATTGTTCGCATTTATTATTGTCCAAGACATTATGATTATTGCTTATTTAGATGCAAGGCCGCATCTAGAAATTTTTTCGGAAGGGGTCCAAAACATATTTACTGTAATTTTATTGAATTTAGATTTTAACTTTTGATAATTGATTAAAAATAAGACAGAAAAAGATTTAATCTTCTTTTATTAAAACTAATATGATATATTTATATGATATTATGATATAAAACTAAAAGCAGTCAATAGTTAATTGGAGCTTAAGTAATTTTTGACTGAAAATATTTATGTTGATATTAAAAGTAAATGATTATTTTAAAAATTCATAAAATATTGAAAAAATTTCGAGGGGGGGGTCCAGACACCCTGGACCCCCCCAGATACGACCTTGTTTAGATGCTACAGAATTCAGTAAAGAAGTACTTTTGTATGATATTATTTTTATAGTTTATATGCATACACACTCATACTTGTGTATATTATATTTATAAGTATGTTTGTATACGTATATGTAATAATACACATTTATATATATGTACGTTATTACATATTTATACTATGTATATATTGCTTGGACATTTTTTAATAGCAAAAACCCTGGACATAGGTTTTTATTGATTGTACGAGCTCTGGTTAATTTTGAGCTTCATTTCATTATGGCCAAACATTCTTTTATTTAGCATTGTCTATGTAATTGAATTGGTGTTGCCACCGTCTTGAGTTGCATCATTTGGCCGTAATCGACGGTTTGATCCAATTTCGGTTTCTTAGGTTCCGCATCAGGAGGCCTGTGTGATTTCATATGAGCACTTCGACTTTTTACTTTATTAAATACCCTATAAGAAAAAATTATACTACTGTATTATGTTTTTGTAAAGGTAAACATTTAAACATTTTGGGATCACGTACTTTCCACAGATTTTGCAAGGAAATTCCTCATAATTCGGATCAATTTGTGTTGGTGTCGGTGTTTGCCTTCTGTCTGGTGTTCCGTTTGTATGAAGTCTCATATGAGCTGCTAATCCTATTTTGTTGTTGAATGTCTGATAATGAATACAATGAATCGCGTTTTTATTATTTACATCCCATTAAAACTGAGTAGGGATACGAATGAGGAAAGAAAGGATCCTACTCACCGACAAACAGTCTGAGAATTCGCAAACGAAAGTTTGTTGGTCCTCCGAACTGGTGGTGACCTCAAGGTCGTTAGCCTAAAGGGAGACAAAATAAAAAAAAGAAAAACCCCAAAAAAATTTAACACAATAACGTGAGTGCGTTTACTAAGAGAGGAATAAAGAAATTCCTATAAAGATAATATCAAATGAGTATACGTATTATAATGTACTTACAGGAATGTCTAATTTTGAATTAACCATTGTGTCTTCATTTCTCGACTTTCGCCTTTGAAATTGAAATTGTTTATAGTCTTCCGGGCAAACTTTTTTCCACAAATAATAAAACTGTATGCATTGTTTCAGAGTTTTTGTTCCCAACTATAAATATAAAATAATGTATTTAAATAATAGTTTTAAGGTCTTTCATTTAAAATAAACAATTTACTTCTTTAGATATAAACGCGAAATCTTTGTTGAATTTAAATATAGCTTTGTGAAACATGGATACTTCATTTGGAGTCCAATGATCAGATTCTGTATACTCAAATTTCATTAATGGATGTCCCTGAGGGAGATACGGTGTTGGCTGCATTAATTTTAACATGGCTTCCTAATAGCAGAACAACTCGTTAATAAATATATATTGGTACATTATATCGTGGGCATACTTGAACGTTTCCTTTACACAGGTGTAGCAAGTGCAGAGCATATTCTTTGTTTCTCCCACCACCTGGTACTGCGGCACAGCAAGCGAAGTCCATGTACATTTCAACTAAAAGATTTCAGGTTAAAACTAAACGCTCCAACACAAACAAACTCAAACAGTTTCTAATTTACCTTCTCTATCAGAAGCTGAATTTGTAATACAAGGGTCCCAAAGTAAATAATCATTAGATGGTTCACGAATTGTTCTGACTTTGCTTATTGGCGGTATTGCTGCTTGGAAATTTGAACCAAGATTGATGTGTGGTAGGATATCGCATTCGGGCGGTGAATCTTGTCCAACACAATCCTCAACAATTACTTCTAAAATATTAAAATATTATCAAATAAAATTTGTGAATAATATTTATATGTTTCACAAACTAAAAAAAAAAAAAGTAATCTTCAGTATTTGAAGAACCATTTTTGTACCTTTAGTATTATGTACCAGTGATGGGAATTATTCGAGTATTCGAATATCAGTATTCGATGCTACAATTCAATACGTAACGAAAATTATTCATTTAAGTTTTCATGCAACACAAAACGTTTAATAATAATAGGTATTGTAGCATCGAATAATGATATTTGAATGTTCGAATATATCTTTATTATGTACTATATAAATTATATTTTTCTCTATAGCGTTAAGAAAAAATAAATTACCTTTGATAGCTGAAGAGCTTGGCCATGAAGTCACTGCTTGCCAATAAAGGCCTCTCCCATTTCTAGAAGGACTTAGTATAGGCTTAGGAGTGTACTGTAAGGTCGGTTCATTCAACATTCCAAGCCTATGGCAACGTAATCTGGATCTGAACGATTTGTATGTTGTTGTTTCACCGAAACATCGTTTTCTATTTACTTTATTGGTAGAATTTGGTGGTATGCTATAAATATGTGTTAATAAAAATTAATATACACAATTTTTTCAATAATTGTTTGAACTTAAGACCTCCTTCAAAACAAGTTTTTCTTAATAAGGCCCAGTATTTTTTGCGAGAAATGGGAAAAAAGAAAAAAAAATTAGATATAGATTTTACCTCGACGGATTAAGGAAAATGTCATCTATATCTTCAATATTTTGGTTACTATCTGGCTTTTGTTGTTTGATAACTGGTATATGTTTATCAATCAACTGGGCTTCTGTTTGCACGAACATAGTTCCAGGGTTTTGATAACTGGCTTGAACTAATTTCAAATCTCCGTTTTTATCGATCAAAAACTGACTGCCATCGATTACTTGGGCCATGGTTCCATTGACTCCATACAAGCGGCATGTCTGGTAATCAAATTTCTTCCTAAATTCTTTAGGACTGCTAGATAATAATGGGTCTTCTGAATTTGGCATCATTACCTAAGTAGTATTAAAGTATTGATTAATAATTTTGTTTGGATATAATAACTATACTCGTTTCATACCTGTAGTGTGTGTTGATGATGATTAGGCAATGGTGATGGTGCAGCGGATGTATTTTGTATAGACATTGGAGATGAAACAGGCGTATTCGCTGATAAAGGCGAATCAGTAGTGGATTCGAAATTTGGTAACACTTCGCTTAGAGCTGCTTCAACAGCTTCAGAACTTGACATGTCGGATGAATAAAAAAAGTCACCAAGGTGACCGTTCGACATAACTGAATGAAAATTTAGCGATGGAGACTGACCCTCTTGACTGGCTGGTGGAGTTGGGTAAGTGAAACTAGGAGACGGAAGAGGTGATTTGCCTAAATCTGTAAACATCGTTTGTCCTGAACTGTATGCTAAATCTGCTAGACTGGCAGAAAGAGGAGAGTTTAATACAGCTTGAAAATCTTCATTGTTTTGAAGATCTGTCATGCCATCGTAATCATCTAAACACGACATGTCTTGCATATCCGTTGCCTGTAAAAAATGTTAATTTTTTTTTTAAATTGGGTTCAAACTTAAGCATATTCTAATAAAAATGCATAAACCATTAGTGATCATAATTATGGAGTATATTTATTTTATCGCGGTTTAAAGTTGATTAGATTTCAGAGGTATTTGAATATTATTGGGTATTTATTTACATGATCTGGAATATTTGTCTTGTTCATATCAAAATAGAGTATATTGCCGTATGTCAGTCATGGGGTTTATTTTTGAAGAGGGCACTCGACCATCTGCGTCCATTCGCATCGCAAATTGAATCAAAAGTAAATACAAGCAGACAGAATTCACACACACATATATATACATACATTTATGTGTATATATAGAACACCGATCTAAATGGATTTCCCCGTATGTATTTAATGCACTGAGTATATTTATATTTGCAATTGCAACCCGGTAGTTTACTTTAGCCTTTGGCCCAATAAAATCGACCATCAAACACAAAGTTCGTTTTTTACTTATCCGTGTATGTAGTCATATAAACTTTTACAATTTACGTAGCGGAGTACACACGATTCAAAAACGGAAGAAATCTCGTTTATTTATTACTAACGAGCGTATATGAAAAGGGAAAAACGGTCGTTGCACAAAAACTTTCTCGATCTACTGAATTTGCCCAAACTTCAAAGGTTTATATTTTTTATTGTATTTATTTGTTTGAAGGTAATCCAAATGTTAACTATAATATGTTCAACCAAACTCTATTAACCACAAATGTATAGGTATTATTATATAATATAATTCAATAAATAATTTCATGTCAATAACGAACAGGAAATTTTCAAATAATTTGGCGACCAGAGTTATTTTGGTTAATCGAGATGACGTGATGTTGTGAAATACAAATATTACTGATATGTATATTATTATTTGATAACGATGATTAGTATAATTACATCATCACTTTTCAATGAGTTCACACGGATAATCAATTTAAAAATATTTGAATAATTACCATATTTAAATTTAAAATAGGGGGCCATAATTGAATACATTCAATGTTAACTGAAGGATAAGAAGGGACCTGTTTGCAGGTATTTTACTCATTTTTATTTCTGATCAATTTTTGGTTTATTGTCTGTGTGTTCTGAAGCGAGGGGCAAAGACTGATTAACGCCACGCCCGTTAAATAACAATAACGCCACCGAAATTCTGCTCGTCTACACCCGATTCAGTAGACCCAACCTTGGGAAAAGCTCATTTTTGTTCGTGTAACGATAAAAGCTCGATGGTGTCCTGATGATTAATGCATACGGTATTTCCGGAGTTTTTTTTTTTTTTTTGATTAATCGACAACTATTATTGTCTCCCCTCCAAATAATCTGTACGTTAAGAATTGTACAGAATAGTTTGACTATATGAATAGGAAAAATATATGTATACATATACATACAAATAGTGTCCTTTTGATAAACATAATACGCATGGAGAACTTGGTTTTCGGTCGACAAACTTTAAATATTTGATTTCAAACACAACGTGAATGAGGTGATTTGCGAATGATTATTTTTTACCGTCTAAACATTTGATGCGTTCAATGTTATCGCAAACGAACAGCAATCCGTAACGTGGGTGTAATTAGGGATTGGATAAGTTTGAATCGTACAAGCCTTATTTTTATTCGCACGGCCATTATCCATAACTGGATCGATTTATTTGTCTCGGACTTCTAAGGTGGTCTCGTCTAAGATAAATACGATACTACTACTACTACTTCAATTATCGCTATATATTACTTAGATGCTACATAGGTACATAGGTACATATGTACATAGGTGGACGGTCCTTTTTACCTGTATCGTATTGGCCAGCTGCACGGAATCGACGGCTTGCAAAAGCATGGAGTCGGTCTGTACGTTGGGAAATATATCGTCGTTGAGTCCTGGCGAATAATAGCCCTGGTTATCGGTTTCCTTTTCGCCGCCGACGTTGCCACCGCCACCGCCACCACCACTGTTACCGTGATTCAGTGTGTATGGAGAACTGGCGTAATTAATATCTATTTGCGGGCTGGTGCTGCTGCAACGAAATCCCATTACGGGCCAAAGATTAATGGACCGGGCGTTGAATCGACACACTCACACATACGCACTTTATACGTGTACACGAAAACGCACGCACGCTCACACTTAGGACTCGCCCACTCTTATGTACGCTTACTGTTGCGTAAAGAGTCGACGATCACCGATGGTTGGTCAGAGAAAAAAAATTATGATGTCCGAGTGCATTTTTGCACTGCAGGTGTACATCGTGACCGGGTTCGGATAAGTTCGTATAGCGTACGTACATGCCTCGCAGGTCATTGTTCAGTATAATAGAATATAATATATCAAAGACCGCGAAGATTTAGTGTGCGTTTTGAATTTTCGCGTTAAACTCAAGATTTTTTTTATTCGATACCGGAAAGTATAAATTATACCATATTTATATATATGTATAAATAGACTCTAAAAGTTAGGCGTTTAACGATTTTTAATATGAAATGTTTCTCATTGGACATGAAATTCCGATTGATAGTCGATCTCATCTCCTTTTATTCAAAACAATGATAAATAAAATAAATTTTTCGTATGAATATTTTGATTGTTATTCATCTTATTACTTCGAGAAAGAGAGCCAAACGAAGCTATGCGTTTTCAAAACATCAAAAACAATTTATTAAGTATTTTTAACGTTCCTGGAAGAGTGTAAAATAGACTGTGTAGTACGAAAAATGTAATTTCTATGAAAACAACATCTCGATACTCGGAAAACTCTCATCGTCTTTATTTGGCCAAGTTCATGTCTTCAGATCGTTTGTTTTTGTTGAATGTTTACTGTTTTTTACATAAATATTCGTCCTCGACCAAGTGCCGTATAAAATTATATTTTAACGATGTACGTAAAAGTGCACTGTACGACGGTCGTATTTCAAGAGGCTTTAAAGGGTATTGAAGGTGACACTTTGTGAAAGTAACCAGTAAAAAATATTACTCAAAGTTTCGGTAAACTTTGTTGCTGCTATTAATTAACGACGGGAAGCTATTGTTTCGTTAAATATACATTCCATTGATCATTAATGTCATACATCAGGTACGTACAATGGTATTGTAGTGAGATTTGATGTTCTGTTAAACGATCACTTCAATTTTGATATGTTTGATAACCAAAAGATTATCTCGTGTCAGAAATTTAAACTGTTACGATCAACAATTATTATGCGCGCTGAACATGACGTATCGCGCGTGGCAAGTATTCTAAACACGTGTAGGTTTGTATACGGTTCGAACCTGGTCAAAGGGGAAAAAAAAGTTTCCGAAGGGATGTATAAAAGTTTTTATCGTTTTTATCGGAGTGTGAGACAAGGTCTTGTCAATTATGCACAAATGTATACATATGTAGTCGGGCGATCTAAATAGTTAAGTCAAGGGTTCGTCGGAGGGATTCGTAAAATCCCGAAACACCCTATTTTAAACCGACAGTCTTCCTCAGACACCGGCAATTTGCAAAGTTCACGGCTGAAGAGTAAGACGTGCGCTGCAGGATGACGAACGAAGCGTCGCATTCAATTTGAGGACGCGCTTAGACACGGATTCGAAGGCTTCCGGAGTTTATAGGATTTTACTGCTTTCGCGTCTCATCCTTCTCCCCCCCCCCCCCCCGAACGCAACTTTTCGTTCGGCACACTCCGCTCCGGGACGCGTTGGTTACCGTCCAGATCCGTCGCCGGTAACACGACCGGTTACCGTAACCCGTTAGCTTACCCATGATTGTACTGGTACCCCGGGTCCGAGCACGCCCGCTTCACCCCGGTCTTCTTCAGTATTATATCCGTGTACACCACCGCCGTGGAGTCAGCTGAGCCCACCGTCGAGTCCACCGGCGCCGTGGTACTGGGAACCGCGGGCACCGCGAACGACGTGCCGCCCGTTGTCATCACCGCGTGCACCGCCGTGCTCCGGCTCACCACTTGCTGCACGACCGTTTCCTTTTCCCGGTTCAAGCCTGAAACATCAACACGCATCGTTAAGCGCCGACGGACGACAATTGCTGCGCGTATGGCCTCGGATTGTATTGTGCATAATGTACACCGATAACGTAAGGTTACGGTCTACAGAAAACGATTGTACACTTCCGTTCAGGGCTTAAAACCGTTTCTAATAAAGTTAGTAATCGGCTATGCTTTAATTTAGTCGATTTTACTTAATTTTAATATTTATTTTTCCAAATTGCTTTAAAGTTTAAAACATATTATGATCAAGATAATGATAATCAAAAAACTAAATTGCATCAAAATATTGTATTGTTATAATTTTCTTATTTATAACGGTAAAAAACCGAAATTAAATATAATAATTTTCTAAGATGACACTAAGATTGACACAGAACTTATTGGTTTTATTGTATATAATACAATACCCCAAAAATTGAATGAGTAGATATTAAAACGACAGTATTAAAATATCTTAATACTAAATGGACTACGCCTCTATTCCACCAACTATTTTGTAATAGGAATTAGCGCACCACGACAACGATGTTCATGACAGTATTTATAATGTATAGTTATACCTATATATATACATATATATATATGATATTCACAACAGATATTCGACGGCCATTAATTGATATTTGGGGCTAATAAATTATAAAAAATATTTAAAAATAGTTGGAAAATTAAATTCTATAAACTTTAATAGTACAATGTAATCATGACATAATTCAAGTATTAATACCGCGAAAAAACCGTTAATTATTTTGGTCGAGACTAGGTTTTAGTTATAAAACCGGGATTGAAAATACGAAGTAATCGCTTTGATGTTAATATTTAGATATTTACCTTGATTACCAATAACCGCTTTCAGCATTCCAAAACTAAAAGCGATTATCGGTTTTCAGTTTTCAAATTTACGGTTTTTTATCGGTTTTAAGTTCTGCTTCCGTTCGATTTCGACGATATAATGGATTGATAAGAAAAAAAAATTTACTTCAGCAGAAAAAAATCAACGAAAGTTTTATTGCAATGCAAATCATTGCTTTTTGATTATTTTTTTTTTTAACGAATAATTTTTTAAAAAAAAGTTGTTTGATTTGAGTTATCAAATGCAAATTTGTAAATATTTCGGTGCAAAACGTTGTGGTATTTGAAAATGTAGAGTTAGCTCGTATCCAGGATTATGATACGAGCTGGGGATCAACAAATGTTAACATTTCATGTGGTCAAGTGATTTAGATTAAATTATAACTATTAATTTTATTTACAAGCGATATAATTCATTAAGGTTATGGTTATTATGGACGCGAATTCTGACGAAAATGTGTTCTGACGAGTTCTGACGAATTAGTCTAAACAAACATACACGTATTTTCCAATGAGAGTATTTACATTGGCAGCGACGATTACATAAGAACAAACACGATACCGTCAGAAACAATTCAAACAAGTTTGTTTTTTTTTGTGCGAACTGCGTCTATTTCGACGTGATTGAGATTAGCAAATTTGATATTTTACAATTATTATATAATTTATTAATATATTAATTTATTTGAATCATAGATACCAAATTGGAGAAAGTGTCATTGTATATATTAAACATTAAATAAAACAATTGTAGTTTAGGGTAATTAAGTGAACGTATTTTACATTTTTACATGCCATTTCAAATAAATAATAATATTATAAGATTTGGTGCAGTTTTTTTGACAATAATAAAAATAATAAAGATGATTGTTCAATAGTTTATAATAATAAAATAAAATGTAAATATGGATTTATGGAAATGTTTCCTTGGATATAAAAAATATTTCAATCTAGAAACTAATCAGTTGTAACAACTGTATGAACAATCAAGTGCATGATAAATAAACTCGTGGGTACATAGCATACCCCTCTAAGACGTGGAATGCAATTCGGAAAATTTCCGTAAAGTTTCACATCCTCGGTCAATTTTCAATCCCGAATTTTAGAGACAGGTTTTTCAAAAAAATTAGTGATTTAAGATAATATATAGACTAATGGTGGATAATTCGATGTGGATGATACATTCGGAGGGGGAGTTTGTTATTCATCCAACTGGTTTTCCAGGGAATTTTGTAAAATTACCAAAATATTGTTTTGTAAACACCATAATGATAATGATAAGCCAAGTTCCGCTTGGATCGTAATTATTTACTATGGCTCAGTCTAAAGTATCAAAATTCAATTCATGTTTATACATATTTTTTTTAATAGGTTCCCTGATATTTATTTTTAAAACATTACAATAGGTTGATAAATAAAATATTCGGAAGCAATATTGCTGTAGGAATATCATAAAAATATTAAAATGTTCTTCTGATTACTGCGTACATTTTCTATAGATAACACACATCATTTCATATATTTTAAATGAAAATGAAATAAAACTGTTTAGCTTAAGATATTTTAAGCTAGGTTTTAATAATTGGTTAAATTGAAACTGCTGTATATCTGTTTGTTTATTATTTTAATTTTATACAGACAACGCTATTAATATTTTAAGTCAATATTATCATTAAAGAAAAAAGTATGTTTTAAGTATAAGTAAACACTCGCTATCCAACGCTGAACTTTTTATTATTGGAAATTATTTTAATGCGTAATTCTATTTTAGTATTAAATTCAACTTTTTTTATGCATGTTTAGTTAAGAGTTTTCCGAGGAAAGTTCTGTAGGCGAATGCTTAAACAAACAACGATAATACAGTTGAAGTAGAATAAAACTGCGATTACAAGTATTAAATCAATAACACAAATTAAAAAAAAAAGAAATAATTCTGTGGGAGACGATAACTCAGAATAGTCTATAAAATTGGTTATAATTTTAACAGCCACTAAAAATTAAATTTAAAGAATTGTATGTTCACATTATTGTTAATTACAATTTGAAATAATATAAAGTCCTATGTATAGGTGAATATATTATACATATATTAAGTTTTACATAATATTATAATACTATTTCAAAAATTATATAAAATGTAACAATTTATACTCAATTTATAATATATTTTTCTGGTTGCATTTTTTACTTTTATCAAGAGAAAAATGTATTTATGAAATGAGTAAGGGACAAATAAATGAGAAAAAAGGTTTTTTTATAAGTTTTAAGTTAATTTTAACAGTACTAAATATTTATTTTTGAATTATTTTGTTTAACACTTATTTATATATAATATATGATAGGTAATATAATATAAATATTTATGTACAATGTTTTTTTTTAATATATTTTCTCTATCCTATTTAATTTACTGATCCATTACTCAATACACTTTTTATTTTCGAAACAATAAAATAATTCAATTACCGTTTTGTTTCATTAATACGATTAAAACTGACCAAACGAAACTTTTTCATTAATCTCATTTATATATTTTTAATGTAAAAACCAAATAGAGAATAAAATTAAAGTAAAAATTGATATCCTGTTTAGAGAACGTAATTAAATCAATTAAACGTACTGTAGCTAATTGATTCAGGCAGTAAATGGAAGAATACAAATCATTATGTTTTTAAAAGTAGGTTAACATTGAAAGACAAATAGTATGATTGGAAACATGTATTTTCAATGTTTGTGCAAAGTGCATGCTTACGTAAAAATTAAGTTGAAAATGTTTGACTAAAAGCCAATTAAATGTACTTTAAAATGTTTTGAAAATGTATTTTCCTTTATTGACTGTACTTTATTCATTTAAGACTATTTTATAAATTACTATAGAATTAATTTAAATTCAGCTATTAAGTATTTAAGTATATGATCGTTACTCTCGACATAGTATGATTAAATTATGTAAAATAATTGAATTAAGAATTTGTAATTGTAATTTCAGTACATTTTTTTAAGCCCAACGAGAGCGTTTTATAATCTAAAATATCAAAGTAACAATAATATTGTTGTACATTTTTATACGGTAAGTTTTGAATTTTATACTGACTATTAAAGTACAGTTATTCCGTATTTATAATAGTTAGTTTGTTTTATAATAAATATTTGTAATTTATTTCATTTATTCCAATGGAATTGTACTATATATTATATTATATTTTTTTATATAAATTAATTTTCTTTACCTGAATATGTTAATCCGTTCTGAGTCGCAGTGATTGGTTTTGTGGTTCTTTTTTGTATAATTTTTTCTTCGATCAAAGCTCTGACGCTCATGCTGGCTGTCTGTAAAGGAGGACCCGAAGCTTCTTTTTTCTCCCATTTCTTTGAATCAGTTTCCTGAAAGTGGTGAATAGTTTCTGAATTATATTTATCCGAATCCGCCCACTAGTGATTTATGTTTATATTCATAGTTTTGTGAACACAGTGAACTAGACGCACAAAGATTTTCTGTGATCGTCAATAATATAGAAAAAGGGATGTACCAAATTTTTTTAAAAAAAAAAAAAGAGTTAAAAAGTATAGGAAGGGAAATTGGCGTAAATCTGATTGTATTTGATAATGCAACAACGAACAATAAACACGGACAAAAAAAAAAAACTCTGGACGTCAAAAAACGCACGATTCAGCTTTTATGGTTGTTATTTTCTATGCATTTTTTTTTTCAAACTTAATTTAATATTTTTTTGCGTTTTATAACATCATTCAGAGAATTTAAAACCCCTGGGGCGAAAAAATAATTTTTGATTAGCAAACAATATTATCATAAAATTAATTTATACAGATAACCAGAGGCATTTTTCAATGATCGAAAAATAATTTCGAAGTTGAGCAATTAAAGAACAAAATTAACAATACATTTTTCCAGTCCAGTGTTTTATAGATTATAACATATTTATCACCAACAATATAGCCTATTATATAAATATCAAAATAAAAAACTATTTATTCCATTTCATAGATTTTATAATTATAATTATTTATTACATGGGTAAGGTTATTCAGGTTTAAGTAACGGTACTAAAATACGTATATTTATGTTTTTTTATTGTAATATTGTGTCTTAAGTGATGAAAATTTGATCGAATAGAAATATTTAAATATCAACTTATTAAAAATATAAAATAATCAATGTTTACAATATCATTTAATACAGACAGGAATATTATTACCAACCATCCGAACAAGTATGCTTTAGTTCTCGTTGTCCTTTTTAGTTTTCGATTAATATAAAAATATCATATTTATCCAATACACGTACACTGTATGCCTGTTGAAAAATAATTTATTCGAAACAACATATATATTTCTACGGAAAAGTGTAGATAAATCATTTCAATTCATTAAACTTTGTTTAGTATAATTTTTACAGTATGTCCAATATTGCCATTTTCATTCATGCACACGGAATTTTTATTAAAGCTGCAGGGAGCGACGTTTCTTTAAAAAAAAATTTTATCACGATATTAATCGCGGTGTATTCCTCGACATGATGCTGCCCCAGCGGTATAGCGGGTTTGTTTTCTTGCGTAATAGACATTTCGTTGCACCCTCGGAAAATCCAGCGAAGTTTTTCTCCGGTTCTCCGCTTCCCCCTGCCCATAATCCCCACCGCACAACACCTTTTTGGAGATCGAAATAGTTCATTGCGGTTTTTGCATCCGTTAACCCAGTTGTATAGTAATCAACATGATAAATCAGTGGACTGGGAGGGAGCATGGCAAAGTAATGGCAAAACATTTTGGGAGTTCTTGCCGATATAATACTGCTGCGGCGAGGGCAACAGCGGGAGGGATGTGTGAGGGGCATTTCTGTAATTAATATTAGGGGAGAAAAAGGCCGGCAGATATTAAACCGTGTGCTCCGATATACGCAGATACCCGAACACCCACGAATATATCTATAAATATACGTATACATATATTTACGTACTGGCGATCAAGCGCGCTCGCGCCCACATACACACACACTCACACATTCGCATAGGGTTTTATAATATAGCGGTCTGTCGGGATTAAATAATGATTTGTTTTAGGGCGTACTTGATAGAATGGTGTATATGTGTAGATTTAGAGGGTACGGACAACATCGATACGGTTTTCAATAGACTTTTTACCACGAAGATAATATCGACGGACGCAATAATTGAAAAAATATACCTTGCGCTCCTGGTACCCTTTGGCGGTGTTCGCCGCGCGAAAAGTATAATCCAGTTATAGAACATGATTTACCGCGTCCATCATAGACGTACATTTTATTATTATTTATATACAATATAATAAATATTTGTATGTACTATTTTAAACACTCGAGGGTGTATATAATATAATTCATTATTATATAATAATGAATTATATTATATTCTCAAAGCAAAAAAATGAAATATTTATTTAGGTCAGTTTTTCATCAACAAGATGTTTTTAATATTGATTATAGCCGATAATACATAGTAGTATATAATAGTATTATTAATAGTGGCGGAAAAGGGAAATTTAATTAATTAGTAATTCCTTTAAAATTTAATTATTTTGAGTATTCATTAACCTATACTACTCCGGTGCAAATCTAAGATCAAAATTATTTCTACCTTGTAAATGTTTTAATTGCAAACTGCAAACAATGTATACATTATATTAAAAATAAAACAATCATTATTCAATTTTAATTTTGTTTTAGTTCAAATAGTTAATTTTGTGTGATTTTTTTAATCAAAACCCATTTTGAACTCAAATTTAAAGTATTATTTTAACGTTAATAAATAAAAGTCTTAATGTATTTTTAAATATAGTAGTAAATAAATTAATTTAGTAATTTAATTAAGAATATTGAAGAAAAATAGTTAAAAATTATAAAAAAAAAAATAATAAAAATATTTATAAAAAAAATTATCATACAAAATAAAATTAATACATTATTCAAATTAACCTTGCCATAGAACTGAATAAAATTTACATTTGTCTGTCATTTATTTCTTCCCTTTTTTTGAAATATATTTTAATAACAATTTTTTGTTTTTGTTTTTGATCAACTTTAATTTATATTTTTGTTTAAATAAAAACTAAAACTTTGGTTGAATGAAAAAAAAAAGTTTAAAGAATTTAAATTTCAATACTTTTAATCTACGTTCACTATAAATCCAAATTTGTTCACCCTCTCCAATTACGGGAAACATGAGCCTACTGCTTTTATTCTTATTTTTTTAATAATGTCATGTGCTCAGTACTATGCAAGAATTATAGAACTTATAACTATAAATTGTAAGCGAATTATATTGATCAAAAACTTCGGCATTCATTTTCAACTCATACATTTTTAACTTAACCCACAATCTCAAAGTACCAAATACAAAAAAATGGCTTAACTCATAGGTACTTAATAGCAAGTAACATAAATTATTTGTAAACAATTCGAGAACCCAAATGAGCACAATACTTAATTAAATGAAAACATTTAAAGTTTAAACTGTTTAAGTTTTCAGGTTCAAAATATTTGTTAAGTTAATGTATACAAAAGTTAAAATTATTATTTTTGAAGTTATTGATGCTTTGATTCACTCAGAATGCACGGGTTATAAACAATGAATTGTTTTCTTTGTCGTTTTATTTATTTTTTAATAGAAGAAGTGCTCGAAAACTTTTAAGGATTGACCTTAATCGATGAAACATTTCATCATAGTTGGTATCACAAAGATGTTGTTTTTAAAAATTTCTGAGTTGAAAATACTATAACCTCATGAAGTCACATTTGCTATATATTTATTTCAATAGCACTTGTATATTTGGCTATAAGGACTTGAAATTTGAATCGAAAAAACTTCTTATACAAATTCATAATGATTTGTTTTTGAAATTATTGTTGGGATTGTTTTAAGATTTTTAAAAACTAAAATGTGTAAATACATTTAATAAGAAAACCAAAATATGGAAGTTTATAAAAAATTTAAAAAAAAAAAAAACAAAAACTACAATTTGTACAGTTAAACCTAATTCTGGATATTGATTACAATGAGATACGTATGTATACTTAAATTTTTGAAGTTAAATTTTCCACTGTTTGGTCTCAAAACAGATTTGTACCGACTGATGGAACGCTCATGTTCAACAGATGTAATTGGTGTAAATTTCATATTTACAATGTTTAAAGGAGTGAGTTCAATATGCAACTATATTTCATTTATTCTGTAACGTATATCTCTACCACCAAACGCAGTTTAGGATAAATAAAAAAAAAATTATCATTATCTTGGATACACGATATCGTGACAAAATTGCAATAAGGTTAATAAAATATAAAATCTAATTTATTAAAACTATGTTATTATGTAAGAAAAAAATGGGATAAGAGAGAAGTATGTCAAAATATGTAAATCAAATATGGCTCATTTTAGTACAAATCATGTGAATCGAATTTATTTCTTGTCTTAACTAAATTATCTAGTCACAGTAAGAATATGTACTTACATATAATTCCGAGCTCATTAAATTTGGTAAATTATTAGGATTATTAAACGTGAATATTTTGTTTATTATCTTGATATAAAAATAAATCGATATTTAAAATATGTAAGGTATACATTTAATCAAATTAAATTTTTCCAATTGAATTCATGTGACATTGAAATACTGTTGAACGTTTTTCAATTTTAACTGCAATTTTTTGATGTAAACTGCGATATTTAGAAATGAAAATAATGTCATGGTTTATGTGTATAAAACCGGGGAAAAAAAAAAAATTCATACAGACTTCGTGTCGCTATACACATACATGAAAAAATAAAAAATAAAAGATTTTCGTGAAAAGTATGACCCTTGGCGTCTTTGGAACACGGTGCACATTACGAAATTAAAAAACGATAGCAATCTTATTGTATTTATTTTTTTTTTTTTAAAAGAGAAAATGTTTCTAAAATTGTAAACATCATTTATTTTGTAATTTAATTTAAAACATATAACATACATTTATTTTCTTATTGCAGTTTGTAAGTTTTTTGTGAACGTATTTTTATAATTTAATGAAACGCAAAAAAAAAAAAAAGTAATATGACGGCAATATCTCCTTCTTAGTCCATATAGCTACAACATAATTTATTAAATAAAACCGTCTGCCTTAGAGGTGAATAATTGTCATGAAAAAAAAATAAATAAATAAATAAAAAAGGGGAAGGGAAATTTGCGCTTTTAATGCAGTACGGTCTGAAACGAGATCAAAGAAGAAAAAAATTATTTTTCTTCTAAACCTAAGAAACGACGTTCGAAAACACAAAGTGATTTGTTCACTGTGTACGTCAGTGTAAATACGAAAGTTTGATTGAGTGTTCAAAGTAAATATCCGTTTCTTTGTAAAACATTTCCGGCCGTCGTAGGAAATATTCAAATTGGTTTTCAGTTACTCGTTACGTCTCCGCAGGAAACCACTGTGTTATGTTTCCTTACGGATATATTGATGGTTCGAGTACATGTAGGACTGCGGTA
>NW_020273243.1:0-11844 GCF_003268045.1 Sipha flava
AAGCAAAAACACGATGCTATCCCCCTAAAGAAGCGTTTAAAATTACTCAGCTCTTGCTGAAATCGATCTTCAAGAACTCCTTGATCACACAGTTTTTCGTATAATACAATGTCAGTGGACTGTAGTTGATAGTTTTTCGGACGAAAATATAATTTCAATGATTTTGATTACAAAATGGGGTTTTGATGGCAGTACAGGACATGGAGAATATAAACAAATATGTACCGAAGATTTTAGTGATTCACAAATACTGCTAACATCATTGGTGCCTATTCAGTTATTTGTGAATAAACCTGATTTAAACAAACAAATTATATGGCAAAATCCACGGCCATCGTCTACAAGATATTGTAGACCCATTCGTATTCAGTTTAAAAAAGAAACGACAGAATCAAGTTTAAATGAAATGAAATATATCGAAAATCAAATTAAAGAATTAAAACCAACAAAACTATCAATAAATAATTATAATATAGATATTGTGCATGATATGCAACTTACAATGATCGATGGGAAAGTTTGTAATGCGGTTACATCCACTACTTCAGCACAAAGATGTTATATTTGTAAGGCTACACCAATAGAAATGAACAAAATCGAAAAAGTTATAAATAAAGAGATAGACCCAACAACACTTCGTTTTGGCCTCTCAACTTTGCACGCTTGGATTAGATTTTTTGAATATTTTTTACATGTTTCTTATCGTCTAGATATAAAAAAGTGGCAAGTAAGAGGTGAAGACAAAGGCAAATTTTTATCTAGAAAAAAAATGATACAAGAAAAATTTAAAACCATTATGGGATTAAAAGTTGATTATGTTAGATCAGGTGGTGAAGGAACATCCAATGATGGGAACACTTCTCGACGATTTTTTGATGACCCTTCAATAGCAGCTGAAATAACTGGAATAAAGGAGAGCCTTATTATACGTTGTGCAACAATTCTCAAAGCTATGTCATCTGGTTATGAAATAAATAAAAAAATATTCAGTGAATACGCAATTGAAACTGCTAAATTGTTGGTAAAAGAATATCCTTGGTACTACATGCCAGCTTCTGTACATAAGATATTATTACATGGATCATCCGTCATTTCTGCTGCTTTACTTCCTATTGGCCAAATGTCTGAAGAAGCACAAGAAGCTCGCAATAAAGACCTTAAAAATATTCGAGAAAATTATACTAGAAAATGTTCTAGGATTAAAACAAATGTGGACCTGTTACATGGACTATTAGTGTCATCTGATCCGCTCATTTCTAGTCTCAGAAAATTACCCTCCAAAAAAATGTCATCATTTTCAACAGAAGTATTACAACTGCTGACTGCAATTGAACCAACATACGATTTGGCGGAAAATAGTTCAAGTGACGAAAATTAAAAAAAATTCAGTTACTATTGTATTTTGTATGTCTTAATATTAATAGTTTATAATTTATAATGTTGTTATGTCAAAGAGTAATTTTTAATTTTAACAAATTAATGAATATTTGTCTTGTTTATTATAAAAAATTAATCATTATTCAATAAGTTTCATTCTTCAATAAATAATAGGATTTAAAAAATATTTATTTCAAAATAATCCAATACAGGACCCAAACACTGTTAAGTTATAAATATTATTAAAATGAATAAAAATGTATATACAATGTAATAAACCACTTTAAATTTCAATTTGTGTATTTAAATAGCAAAAATAATTAAAAATTAAATTGTTTTATTGAGTATATAGTTTTGGCCAACTATTTTCATATTCTGGCCCACTGTACATCGGGGAGAATACCGAAATCATCGCGCCGCGCTCGAACACTATCGATAATATGCCCCATATATAAACAATGGGACCCCATGGATGTAAAGAATTAAAAGGGAATATCCTTACTCAACACAGCATACAAGATATTATCGAACTCTCTACAAAACCGATTAAGACCATACACCAATAACATCATAGGAGAATATCAGAGTGGTTTCGTGTTAGGCAGATCAACAAATCCGCGCCCTACTAATAACCATGTATAAAGTACTGTTACAGTAGATTCAATTATTTTAAAAACTAACAACAATTTAATTAATATATTTATATATATATATATATATATCGGAAATATAGTATCGCTAATTTACAGACAATAAATTCAAACGTGATATTACGGTTGAAAGTCAAACCAACCCGAAGATCGGTTCGATACGTACGGAAGCGTTGAAAAGTCAACTGTATACTTTCTTTATGATTTTGTTATAAAATATAATTTTAAAGAAATTGGATGGTTTAACTAATATCCCATTAAATTATTTTAGTTATTTAATTAAATTTAATGTTAATATTAATACATCGTGGATTAAATCGTTTCATAACAAGCGGTTTGCGATATCATATTATATTTATAAAATATTAAATTGATAGAATATATTATGTTAGAACATATCTTTATTAACAATTAATTACAATTTATTCTTAAATATATAACAACACAATGTTTTTGGTATTATTTTATAATGCGATACTAACTGAATAGTGATCTGAATTCAGATTTTTTGAGTTATATTTTAACTTATATTATTTATTTGCCGAAGCAGCATTCGTATTCTCAAATAATTTGATTAAACGTCTCACAGTACCATGTTTAAAATTAAGTTTTTCTTTTTCAATCAAGTTTAATCCTTCGCGGTCCCCACCACCAAGTTCTTTTCTTATATCAGATATTACCGACACATTGTTAACATTGTTATCGAAACTGTTGACAGGTTTTTTCATGATGGTGTTGTAATGATTAACCACCGCTGGTACTTGAAATTTTTTAACTTTTATGTCTTTATTGAATCGATTACTTTTCTTAGTATCCGCAGTCAACTTTTTCTGTAAAATCGATTATTGCCACGTTACAGATGTCATCTAATAACATTTCCTCCTCTTTTATTATAAAAAATTTTATGGAAAACATGATTAAATATGTGCATTATATAATATTGTAGGAGCGTACCCAGGATTTTTTTATGGGGGCCCAACATTTTTATTTTATTTGTTTTGTAAATATAATTATAGCTTAACTTAATTCTAACAAATTACTACTAATATACTATAGTATGGTTTATATATTTTAGGTAGGTATATTATACAGATAATCTATAAACATTGTATATAGAAGATAATGGAAAATTAAAATACACTATATACTATTATTATAATATTTTCAATTGAATATTTGAGTAGATATGTAGAAATTTCAATGGGAGGGTCCGGACTCAAAAAACCCCTCCCCCTTGTAATTTTGTTATTATTTGGTTTGTAGTATAGGTAAACTCACATTTTCAATATAATCAAATGTTCTATTCGATGTCTGTAATGGATTAATCAATTTAGACGTGCCTTCGGTATCATCAACATTCCATTGGACACCAACAGAACGTTTTAAGGGCACAGCAGAAAACTTTTGTCCTTCCGAATAACTCCATACTTCTCCTACTGTATATTCTGAGTCTGCTGATTTATACCTGATTTGAGTAGGTGACTTGCTGCTTTTAAATTTATCATTGACATTATTTTTTTTTTCTTTGACGTCCTTAGCTATGTTGCTGTCGCTTTGTATTTTAGTGGATTTACATGGGACTAAAAATAACAAGAAAAATAAGTTTATTAAGCACTTATAAATCTTATTATTCTACTTTAGTTATAATTTTTTTCTCGTCGTTAACACCAAATGTAAAATGTTTTAAACTAATTTTAGATTATGATTAATTTGAGGAATGTACTAATTTTTTTGAGTAGTTAATAATATTGATATATAAAATAAAATAATGTGAAACATCTACTATACGCAAAATTCGATGACAAAAGAACCTCAGGAAAAACATTATCTTCATAAACGACGAATTGTTGACAATATTTTTTTTTAGATTTTACGTACTGAAGATTTTCATTCCTTTGTATTTTAAACAAAGAGTTCCTGGTTGGAAATTAACTGGTACAGGAAATTTAGGACCATCTCCGGGAATACCAGGAACCCATGCTATGACATCCATGTTTTTGATACAGCGAGGGTGGTTTTCCATTTCAACTGTAAACATAAATAACAATAATAATTAATAAGTAAATATAATATTTACTAAAGGATAAATAATATAATACTATAAACTGACTTTTGGATATGTATTTCTTTTTTATTTATGTATTCACTAATACAGTGTGCAGTATATATTGTATACTAGATACTTATATTATATATTCATATAAAATAAGATTCTATTTGTAATTGAAATATTTCACAAAATATGAATAATTTCTACTGGAACGATCAAGATTAAGTAATTATTTATATTGATGTTTATAATATTTAGCGTAACTAAATTGTTTATAGAAAATAAATATTTTAGCCAGACTTGTTTATGTCTAAACCTTTTATCATTTTATCAATTGTCGACATTTTTTAAAATTGTGCTTGTTGTTATAGTTTTTTGTTAACTTAATTTTAAATTGTCAGAATATTAAGAAAATATATTTTTGTTATTCTTATGATTTATTTTCTTAAATACAATACTTCACGCCACTGGGGCATAGCCTCTACACTAGATATACCACTTGTGACATCAAACGTTATAAAGAAAACGCCGATTTAAATTATGACATAGTTTCATATTTATTTTAATTACAATTTACAAATTACAATAAGTACACCATTTTTATAATATAATACATTTTTTTTTATTAATATTAAAGTTATAAAAGGTCAAACAAATTAAATAATACATATGAATAAAATCTCAAATCAATATCCTTGATAGTTCTGTTACTCTTTTAGCAATAGTCAGTGGTTGAATTGGGGGGGGGACGCAGAGGGTCTGAGCTACTCTTCATTTTTCTTCATATTATAGCGTACCCCTTAATTTAATTCATCAAGGAACGCAGGGGACGCAGCGTCCTTCAACAATTATATGAATATGAATTTTTCTTAGAAAAATTAAATAAATATGAAAAAAAATTGGAAACGATTAATATTTTATTTAATTTTTGGTATTAGTTCGTAATCTGTTCATTATTATTAGCACATATGTATATTAGGAACGCCATCATAAAATATATAATAATGTTATATAATTTATGTAACACGTTTCAAGTGTTTCCACTGCGTATTAATTCGTGGTATAAACTGCTAAATTGCTAAAAATATAACTATTACGAAAACTTCCCTGGGTGTACCGACGATAACGATCCATAGTAAACCACTGACAATAATAATATATTGACTCCGTATTTTGAGAATCCGTCCGTTGTTTTAGTTATCGACGATTAACAAATGGTGATCGTTTTCAAGGAAAATTAAATATTATTTATATTTTATTTGGAAACGAGGTGCTCCACGAATGAGTAATCAGTATTATGTTAGCTTGTCGCGTACTCGCGTATGTAATTTATAAATTGTAATTTTGTTGAAAATAGTAAACACCTCAACCGCACTCCTACAGTCCTACACGTTACTTCAGCAATAAACATGAATAATCCCATGAATAAACGTCAAAAATTGTCCATATCGGACTTTTTCAATAAAAAGAAAAACAATGACCAAGGTAATTAAAACACTTTAATTTAATAATAAATCATAGGCGTGCGCAGATTCCTGTTACCGGTGTACTTTTATTTTTTTTTGATAATCCACCTTCATAAATCCCGCCTTAAAATAGATATACAAAACATAAGTAAGTAGAAATAAAATTTATTAGAAAAACTGATGTACAATCTGATTATCAATGAACGTCAGTCCCGGCAATTTTTATTTTTTTGTAATTTGATAAAATTGATAAAAAAAACTTGATTTTCCAAAAAAAGTTATTAGCCCTTTTTACTTAAGTACCTAGTACCTACCTAAAAAAAAAGTCTCGGGTACGGCTATAGCTCTACAAGCCATACCAGTACGCGCGCCTATGTATAATATATAATTTATGTGCGTGAAAAACAAATACTATCTATGATTTATTAATTAAATTACTAATATAATATTTAAAACTAGATAATAACAATCAATACAACCAACAAGATGTCGATGATCCAGATATCCCCAAGACTGCAGGTATGTGATAAAATTTTTATTTTTAAATAAATATTAAGATCAACATGATTTTTAAATGAAAGTTTAGAATCAAAATTAACTTCTAAGTCATTAATAATATTTATATGTGACAAATATAAGTTTTAGTGTAGTAGTTAATAAGTAATGGGGTTTTTTTTTTTAAAGAAAATGAATCAGTTGCACATTTATCAATATTTAATATCATACCTACTGTTGTTATTGCACCATATGAATAAATCATTTAAATCTTGGAGCTGTTAAACATCATTAAAACATTTAATTTTTCTTATAAAAATGTTGGTATCATCTGGTAGTAACAAATAATTCTTAATATTTTTAGCTAAGTCATTAATAAAGAAAGAATAATAGTGGTGAACCTAACTTGATGGACAGCTAATGATACATTTATTGACCGAGTTAAGATATTTTTATATTTTACAATTTGTTAAAAAAAAAAATTTAGCTATAACAAAAATGGATCATTATTACCATGTAATTTATTTTTAATGATTACCTGGTAACACAATTATGTAATTATACTGTGTACATTAGTATTTTTTTTTATTAATATTTGAATTATATATTATAATATATAATAATACATTATGGAAGTTTACCAAACATATTTTTTATTGTATTTTTATTTTTAATAATGTTGATTTTTATCATATTTAATATTATAATTATTAACTTAAATATAATAAGCCTGTATTTTTTTTTCAGTAAATAAAAAAGATACTACTGCTGTTAATGCCAGCAGTTTATGCCAACCAAATGAATTTTTAAGAGATGATGACACTCCTGAATGTTGGGACTTAAAACAAGCAAAATATTTCAGCGAAGAATATCCATGGCTGTATTTTAAAAACAAAAAGTTGGGTTGTAATATATGCCATGATTTAAATTTAAATCTTAATAAGAATCAAGGATCTCATGTGCATGTATCTTCCAACTGGATTCAATGTGACATTGTTCCATCTGGAAATAGTATATCCAAGCAACAAGCTAGTTTGAGAAAAAAGATCACCAAGCATAAGTGTAGTCAATCACATATCAGTGCAGAGAACACAATTAAACGCAGTAAACTAGAAATTATGGATAAACAAATTATAAAAAATAATAAATTAGAATATGAAAGTACAGAAAAAATATTTAGAACAGCTTACTTCATTGCCAAAAATCAACGTCCATTTCTAGATATGCCTAAATTAATAGACCTACAAGCTCTCAATGGAGTTAATATGGGTCGTGTTTTACAAACCAATAAATCTTGTGCTAATATTTTTAACCATATTGCTAATGAAATGAGGATTACAATTTCCAAGGATATTATTGAAAACAATAGAAAATTATGTATTGTAGTCGATGAGTCAACTACGTTGAGCAAAAGAACAATGTTAGTGATTTGCCTAAGATGTGCTAATGGTGATTCTCAAAACATTAATATTTTTTTTTTTGATATTATTGAGTTAAATTGTACTTCAGCTGAATCAATTAAAACTGCTATAATTAATAATTTGTCAAAACATGGAATCAAATTAGATTTTTTAAAACAACATTTAGTTGGATTTATTAGTGATGGAGCTTCTAACATGCTGGGAAGAAAAGCTGGAGTTGGTGTTTTACTACAAAACATTTTTCCTGAAATCATTATTTGGCACTGTTGTAATCATCGATTGGAACTTGCAGTAAGTGATACTATTAAAGAAGTGCAAGGTCTTAATCACTTCCAATGTTTTTTTGAAAAACTTTATTCTTTGTATCATCTATCTCCCAAAAATATGTCTGAACTTAATGCATGTGCTGCATCTTTAGAAAGCAGAATTTTAAGTATAGGTAAGATATTTACTATTCGGTGGGTAGCATCCAGCTTTAGAACAGTACGTGCAGTATGGAATAACTATGTTGCTCTCCATAAACATTTTCAGGAATCTTCCATTGATAATAAAAGAGATGGAAAAGAAAAGTCTAAATACTCAGGTCTAATTAATATGTTAACATCAAAGGACTTTGTGTTCAATTTAGGTATGTTATATGATGTATTAAATGAATTATCTGATTTGTCAACACAACTACAAAAAAGAGATTTAGGTTTGGCAAAAGCTCATACTATGATTGATCGAACAATTAGAATTTTGGATAGTATGATTGAAATACATGGACCCAAACTAATAGAAGTTAATTTAGCAATTGAAGAAATGGTTTTTAAAGGCATCCAACTTCATATCCACAAAAGCGTGCAAAAGATTAATTCCAGTCAGTTTTTCAGAAGTATTTCAAATAATCTAAAAAATCGATTATTTACTACTCAGTCATCACATGTTTCAAATGCATCATCTAACTTGTTTAAAGAAACTTATGATCAATTTTTAGCTGATTTAAATGTATTTGATTCAAATAGTTGGCCAGATAATTTTGATATTCAGTATGGTGATGTTAGCATTCGTCGCTTGTCACAAAAATTCAAAGTTGATGAAATTAGTGCTGTTAGAGGTTTTCGTGAATTTAAAGATACTCGGGATGAAAATTTAGAAGACCTCAAAAATTTGACCTCTGCGATTAAAACAATTGCAATATCTTCATCAGAATGCGAACGGGCCTTCAGTTCTATGAATGAGATAGTGTCTCCAAAAAGGAATACTTTAAGTTCTGAACATATTTCATCATTAATATTCATAAATGCTGTTGGTCCCCCAGTTGAAAAAATAAGTACAACAAAATGGATTGAATCTTGGATAAAAAAGGAAATAGACTTGCAACTGAAGAAAACTGTCCTAAAAGAATAAAAATAACCGAAGAAAATTCTTATGAATCACTATGGAATCTAATAAAAAATTAAAAATGTTTGTTTATTTGTTTTTTATAATTTGTAAATAATAATTTTAATAAATACAGCTAAAAGTTCTTTAAATTTTTTTTGGTCATTTTAATTTTTTTGGTCATACATTATAAAGCAATTCATATACATACCTATGATAAAAATAATTATTATTTAACTCTCAGCAAATCTTAGTCCTAAAAATAATGTGATGGGATGAAATAAATTATTTGACTAATATTAAACTTCAAATATTAAAATTAATATTGACAAAAAAACATTAATATACTAATAAAAGAGTAACATTTATAATCTATAAATTTAATATTTACTTTTTGTAGGCAACAGTAAAATACATGAATTATTTTAAATTGAAAGTTAATTGATTAATTAATTTTATCATGTGGCTATATATTTACATTTTAGATTTTAAATTTGCTAGACGTGTTGCTGTGTTGATAGAATTAATACAAATAAATACCTATTAGTATTGTTTATTATTTGTAATAGATATCTGTGTTAATCATTAGATATATTTAATTATTTATATTGTAGATGCATTTAGGGGGTGGCGGGGACAAAGTCCCCCACGGTTTTTTTTTAGATTAATTTGCTTTGGAACGCTAATTTTTCAGCTACATTTAGAGTCCACCTTTATTTTTTTTTCCAATTCAACCACTGGCAATAGTATTTACAACAATATTATCTTTATCAATGTTTATCATTAATAGAGCTTCCATAATATCTTTAGAAATTAATGATCTTAATTTAGTTTTTATATTTTTAACTCTGGAAAATATACGTACACGTGTAACTTGTGTACAAAGTAACGTCAAAATAAATGTTTATGCTAAGTATATAGTAACAAAAGAGCCGGATTGTTGAACAATTTGGTACAAAATATTAAAAGAAGAATTTCAAACAACAGGATTAAAACAAGGTAACGCACTATCACCAATACTATTTAACATAGTACTAGAGATGAGAGTAAGGGAAGTACAAGAAGAATATCAAGGAATTAATTGGGGCCGAAACCTTCCATTACTAGCATATGCTGACGACGTGGTAATATTAGGCGAAAGTGAGCAAGATATTAAAAGAGCAACTGCAATACTGATACGAAGTGCAAAAAAAATGGGGTCTCAACATTAACGAGACTAAAATAAAATACATGCAAATCGGTAGGAACAAAGATCAGAGATGAAATGCAGCTGAACTACAGATCGGAGGATATATATTTGAGGGGGTAGAGGATTTTAAATATTTAGGCGCTAATTTAAGTATTACAAATGACAACCACGAAGAAATAAAAAAAACGTATGACATCAGGCAAAAAAATGTTTTTACGCCCTCTCAGGGTTATTGGGGTCAAAGCTACTATAAAAAAAAAATCAAAAGAACGATTTTTTTACATGGTACTAGACCAATGATAATGTATGCATGTGAGACATGACCCACGACCCAAGAAGATGAAAATAGACTAGCTATCATGGAGAGGAAATTCCTTAGGAAGATTTACGGACTAAAAGAAACGAAGACCAAACATACGAAATAAGGTCTAACAGAAAACTGCAGGAGTTAGTCGGAAAACTAGACATAATACGCTACAGAAGACTGAGATGGCCTGGAGGAGTAGGGTGAAAAGGAGAGTTCTAGGCCACCCGCCACCCACCACACCCGCCAGCCACCGCCGCCGCCGCCCACCCGCCGCCGCCGGTCCAGCCGCCGTATTTTTATCACAGCCGCCCGATCGTTCACGTAACCTATGTATATTTTAACCCCTCCATGTTTTTTCATTGGAAAATTGTAAAGTCATATTCTTCATCACCCCTCCTACTACTTCCCCTTATTTAATTTTTTTTTTTTTCCATCATTTGCATACCTATAATACATCCTCTTTACTCCATCCGTATATTTTACATCAACTCTCCTTTTACTTCCCCTCATATATTATTTGAAATGTTATCACGAGGTATAAATTGATAAGAGATTATATCACCGATATTTTATCGACATACCTCTCTCTAACCGAAAATGTTATCACAGGGAATAAATTGATAAGATTTATTTGATTTTAGCGGATTTATATTGTAAGACTTAATTATTTTTAAAATTATTGTAAATAGTCGAAACATCTGTCAGGTATGTATATTATAAGTATGAGTCATTGTAACGTTCGGAAAAACGCACGAAAAAAGAAGAAACACTAATGATTAAGAAAATTGTGTGTTTTTTTTTTATTATAAGAATTATGCTCGGAGAGCTTTAATGACACGAATAATATATTTGTGCTCGGAGAGCTTATACGAATAACGAATAGGTCGCGTCGACGGGAATAAAGACCTCGAACGAACGATATTTCAGTCGGTGCAATGCCGGAATTACTCTGACTATTGCCCCATAAACCGATGGTTATGCTGATCGATGCAATGCCAGAATAACTCCGACTATTACACCACTGACCAACATAAATATATCGTTCGTCGAGGTCGGGGGGATACTGTCTTCCATTGTGTAAGTTGTGTAAGTCTGCCTGGGAAGGTCTTACTACAACACCGGAGAGACAGTAAATGGTGACTTTCCATCACGCCATCGTGCCTTTTATAGGTAGGTGCACCGATAACGGCGTCCGTTGGCGCGATGGATTTAGCCTGGTGACGACAATCCGAAATTCGGTGACAATTAAAAATAAAAATAATACATTATTTAACTACGTAACATGTGCGAACAAACTCGATATCTCATTTAAATAATAATAATAATATGAATAGTAATCTTAATAAGATAAGATACCGAGCGTCCGCACATGTTACGTAATTATTGCATAAACAGTCATAGTTGTATAAAGGTGTGTTATAATATATTTCATAAGGGTGTACAAAGAGAATATCATTCACATACCACATGTATAACCATAAAAATGTTGGATGAATAGATTTATGTGTAAACATACCATTAGGATTA
>NW_020273244.1:0-3791 GCF_003268045.1 Sipha flava
GCCATTCCATTGTTTACTAAAGTGTCTATATTTCTTGGCTGATCTCCGAATAAAGGAAATCCAAGGATTGGGACTCCGGCGTCAATAGTTTCGTACAACCCAGATATGCCTCCATGACTAATAAATAATTTCACGTTTGGATGAACTGTAGAAAATAATTAATGGTATATTTACTTTTAATGATAAATATTAAGAAAATATAAAAAATATTCTATATACGTAGTATATCACGTTGGGGAAGCCATTTTTTTGTCATTATGTTTTTGGGCTTATCTTCTAATTCTTCTTCATATTTCATCAATATTCTTTGAGGAAGTTCTGCTAAAACTTCCAAAAATGCTTTTTTAATATGTTCCGGTAGCGATGACATTTTAGTAGTAGAACCAAATGAGAAATAAATTACTCCAATCGGTGATTGTTCGATGAATTCCAAAATATCCTACCAATATGGAATAATATGTGATCATCACTACATATATGAAAGCGAACAGATTTTTAGGTTCTCAAATTTTTAAAATTTGATGTTAACATGCTATAAAAAAAGCTTAAAATATTCTTTAAACATGTAAAATATGTTAAAATAAGATTTTATTTATTCATAGATTAAATTAATAATCAAATTTAAATAATTAATCAATAACTATTTAAACACAGATATATTAATACTATACAGTAAATATCTGTTTAATAATTTAAATATAAAAACTTTTAAAATCATCTTTCATAAAACAATATAAAATCCAACAAATAACTTTTGTATACCATTTCTTTATAAAATATAAATAATACTTATATGATCTAAAAAAAACCCTAAAATAATATTTTAATATTCTTTAAATATGTAAAATAGGCTAAAACATACTTAATATGTTATAAGAGTTTTGAGTTAGTCGGATAAGGTATCTTAGCTGTTCTAACTTGAACTTGTTGTTTGATCTTATAAAATATTTATATATATACAGAAAATATTCTTAAATATTTTGTAACCAATCGGCGTTAAATGTTTACTTTAATTTAATATTTTAATATTTTTGTATAAATATTAATTACATTTTATTAATTCTACAAAATTATATTCATGACCGGTTCAATACGCAGATTAAGTTGGCATGTGATTAGATGAGTAACTTTATGTTTAAGTATAACTTGAGTGTTATAAAACCAGAAGTCACTTCTACTGGTCGATTTATGAAAATATAATTTAATAAAATATATTTTGTTTTATTTTTTAACCAACTAAAAGAAATTAAACTCGATTATCATTTTAATGCCAGCCAAGTATTTAATAGGGTCGAATTTGGTTGTTTGCGCCCGGAATGTAAATGTTAATAATAATGGAATGACTCACACATTTAATCACTACATGGTTATTTTTATGTTTTTGTAATTTTAGTTTGTGTCATGTGAATTATATAATTCTAAATGGGTACATTATTACACAAAAGATTTTGCACGACATGTTATCGGCTGCCGCCGGCTTGTCGATGCGCCGTTTTTAACACGGCCACCCGATTTTGAATTACTGAGTGAGGGTGTAGTAAGATCGTCCGTAAAGTATGTCTGATCGTTAAGTTTTTTATATGTTATGTTGTGTTAGTGTAATTTGTATGTATCAAGGATACGCTAATCGTAAGCTATTTTATATAGAGATGACCAAATTTATATTCATAGACGCCAAACGCTACATTTTGTGTTATTGTTGTTTAGTCAAAAATGTTATTATTTTTATCTAAGATAGTTTTCTGATAAGCCAATCTACCCTTGAAGGCAATCCATATAACAAGCTTGCGTTTTTCAATTTAAAATGAAGAAATAATAAAGCATTTAAAGAACACTATAATAGTGGGAAAATGTTTACACTTCTAGAAACATTTTTCAATGATTAATTTATTATTTTTTTCCAAGTGCAAGTAAAGATTTACGTAATATATTATCTGTATATAGTACTGTGTTATTCATTACTTTAGGTAAGCTTTTAGCGACATTCAGATGTATTCCACCCACGTTGATGACATTCGTGACTATCGAACTCGACGCGGACATTACGGGATGGCTGTTAACGAACACCAAAGATGGTTTGTAAAGTGGGACCAAATCGTACGGTCTGGGATTGTTGCGTTTCACCAGGGACATCGTGAACTTGGAGGTAACCAGTTCATAGGCGAAAATAGCAGTGTTGGTTAGCCGCTGGACGAACGTAGTTGGCAGACCGTAGGCGGCCAATACGTGGGAGACGACGGCGGGATTGGAAAAGTGGCCAGTGTTATAGTGTTCCATTAAGCTCGTCACGGACAGCGGTATCACGTAGATCACTGGCACGTCCAACAAGGTAGCAATGTATGACACGCATTCTGACATAAGTGGTTCAATGAATACCAGGTCGAAAGGGGTAGCGGCGTTCTGCCGCATCAGTTCGATCATCCGATCGTTAGCGTACACTGTATCGCACTGCTCTCTGCTTAACAAGACCATTAAGTCGATTACTGAGACAGGTCTGCTAAAGTTTGCAACAGCGCCCTTTAGGTTTTGTTCCCGGAAGCAGTACATATCCCTGGAAATGTCCACTTCGGTGTAGTTCTCCTGGTTGCCGTCAGGGAACGGCGTGAATGCAGTGACGGTGTGGCCGCCTTCTACCAGAGCCCGGAGTACTCCACTCATGAAGTTCCAGTGGCTCTTGCCGCAAACCGTCTGCACGGCCAGTATGCGAGCGCTGTTCACGGGCAGCGTCGCGAGATCGACGCACGCGAGTAGCATTAACACTACACGAAACCACATTGTACCGCGTAACGAAGCAGCCGCGCAACAATATTGTTACTGGAAGTGTAAAATACGTAGCCGTACGTCTATTACTGTTCGTGCTACGCAGCTGTTGTTTCGGCGCAAACTCAAGGCCACGATGTTATCGTACAACCTTAGGCCAAACTGTTACGAGTGGTGAAACAAACACTATACATTCAACCTCTATTGGCATATATATACTCTTATAATAATAAATAGTGTATTATAAACTAGTATATTATAAATAATGTATTTATAATCAATGTTAGTATGTTCAACTACAACGCAGCGATGCGTAGATGTTGATCATGACAATCTTAAAGCACACAAATCTTTTCATCTTTGTCCTGACTTAATTACCATAATTTCATGCTCAATATGAAATAATTTTATAATACAACACAGATCGTTTTTTTTCAATATAGACATATCACCATATAACGTTAAAATTATTATTTTAGACTTGGAGTGAAAACAGGAATGTATTGATCTAATCACTATAATTATTTTTTTGTACGAGTTCAACTATAAGTATTACTCCTATTATAATAATCAATAGAACGAATATTTCAAAATTTCTCTGAAATATTTCGTTATGATAACAAAAATGTATATAAAAAATTTATGGAATGTCGCCATTCGATAAAATCGAATTTTTTGTTTTAATTTTAACTCAAAAATACTAATTATAAAAACAACATTTTCAATGATTGCTTATATCACCATTTCCTATTTGTGGCACAAATTTAAAAAAAAATTTTAGCTTTTTATAAATAATTTATGTTTCTTATATTTTATTTTAAAAATGCCGATGAAGTAATTTTGGTTTGATAAAAAGTCGAAAAATCAATATAAAAATTCGATAAAAATATCGCTTAATGATTATTAAAAAAAAATAAATAAGTTTTAATACCATTTAAATTTTAAATTTTAACAAAATGATAAAAACCACGGAAACCGTAACTTTTTTTTGTAATTGATAATTAAACTTTTAATTTTAACGCCTTGAACAT
>NW_020273245.1:0-9876 GCF_003268045.1 Sipha flava
AGTATACTAAAAGTGATAATATATAATGAACAAATTTTAACTTATGTTATTCTTTTTTCTTTATTTTTATTCTTTATTCTTTTTTACTTTATTCTGTTAGGTACACGAAAAATGCTAAATCCTCTTCAGAAATATTTAAAGATCGACCGATGTCACCAGAGCAGTCTGTTGTTTATTGGACTGAGTATGTTATTCGTCACAAAGGAGCCACACATTTGAAATCAAATGCATTTGAATTAACTTGGTATCAATACTACCTGTTGGATGTAATTTCAACAACAGTAATATTTGTTTTCATCGTACTTTTTGTTACATATAAAGTTCTAAAATTAGGGTATAATTATGTATTTGATAATTTTAAACAAATTAAAACTAAATGTGAATAAATATTAAAACCCTTTTTTTTTTCATTTTAAAATTTGAATGGCCAATATTTATGCAAATTAATACACGTATTTATACTTATTACAATATAAAATATATAAATATAAATTATTGTCTTTGTAAGCTAAGTTTGTTGTGGAAACAAGGGTACTTATTAAAACAACTTGCTTTTACTTAATAAAAATATTTAAAAAAAATTTAAAGAAATTATTTAATTGATTAAATAATTTATTTAACTCGACCATGGTTGATTCAGTAATTATAAGTTCATTATAAATTTTTAGAGTTTTAGATTTATTAAATAATAATCTAATATTTCTAGTTGTATTAATAATATGGTTTTGCCATTCATAGTTAGCATCTATAGTAGGGTTGGGCAACTGGGTGCCCGTGGGCCGCATCAGGCCTGCGATCCTTTTTTATTTGCCCCGTGCTTTATTTTCAAATTACAATTTTAAAGTTTATCGTCTATACTCTATCTTATCGATATAATAATTGTTATCTTACATTAAATATCATTAAATGTCCAAATTTCATATGTATGTATAAGTATAGCTTTCAACCATAGCATTTTGTACCATAACTGTTTGTACCAAACAATTTAACTATATCAGTTTCTTCATATCATTCGTGTCATTCTGTTGCGTGTGTTGAATTAATTATTTCAATGTATATAAATGCTAATCAAAATTCATATTGTTTGGGAATTACAAGCACCTTTTAAAGTTCGCGCTGTTTATCACGCTCGTCGGGCACTTGTCCAGTGAGCTTCGGAAGAAATCGCGACGCCCCCATCCAGCTATCCCTGCATTTGCGCAAACTGGTTCAACCAGCACCAGCGGTGCCCGTCTGTCTACGTTTTGTCTTTGGTTCGGTCCCGTATCGTTCGGAGCTACCTTCTCCAGTGCCGGTGGCACGTTTATTGTTGGGACTGTGACCGCGTGATCGTGTGATTTTTTTCTATTTGTACGTTTGTACGGCAGCTTTGTCTTGTAATTCAGCACCCGTGATCGGAATAGTGCAACGCCAAGCGCTCCTCCGCCTTTTGCTCGTAACCCACAGCCGTCACGAGTATCCAGTGGCACATGTTTTGAGTTCACCACGTGGTAGGCCATTTCGCATGTGTGGGTTCTAAACCCGAAATCCACAACTTCCTGGGAAATCCATCGTTTTTTGCGATGGATCATTTCCAGTGAACGGTGCCTGAAAGTACTGCTGATTGTTCCTGCTTAGGAGCAATTTCCTTTTACCAACGAAGTCATCTACCGGTCTTGGTGGTTGTCGCACATACCTTGAGCACGGTCACATAGGTAAAACTGAACGAACCCCAGGCCGACCGAGGTATGAACGCTCGTACTCTGTGACGCGTAACGTTAATTCCTTATATTATTGTGCATAATTTATTTTATATTGTATTGTTTTTGTATTGTATTGTATTATTAATATATTTATTATTATTATTATTGTAACGCGTCAACGGCGTGATTTTTGTTATATTTTTGTATATATATGTAACATGTGGCTGTTGTTAGTTGTGGTCACCCGTACAACTCTAAGATACACTCTGGGTTAAATTTAAAAGCACGTAAGTGCAGCCGCCAATCGAAGCCAACCGCTTCATCTGTAGGACCATCTACGGACCACCGGTTAAGAACCTATGATCTATATTCATACCTTTAATTTTGGAATATATATTAGTGTAATATTAGTATATTCTAATATCCATGGTAATTACGAGATATTTTACTATTTTGACTGTAAAAATATTAGTACAATTACAATTACTGCCATTGCTAGTAGCAGTCAGTGTATTTATATTAAATTCTTTTCAATTTTTATGGTGTGCTTTAAAATAATTATTTTAGCATTAAAATAATTATTTTTAGCATCTTAAACCCGAGCATCCCGAGAGAATAATATATCATAACCTAAACTCGAAACTTGGGAGGCGGGGGCAGAACTCGTATTAAGTATATTAAATTATTTAACACATAATATAAATTATTTAATTATTTCTTCGATTTTAATACTTTAATTTATGTCTCCGCAAATTGTATTTGATTGACAATCGTAGTAAGAAATCTTTAAGATTATTAATAAAATAAATTTTATTCAAACTGGGTTTATTATTTTAAGAAATTGAAAAATCTATGCAGCCACAGTGATTTTTCTCTCCCTTTATTACCCCATTTATTATATTTATTTATATTAAATTATTGATTACAATAACATATCAAAGTGAACTTTATTTATTATAATTATTACAAATGACAAGTTACAAATCACAATTACTAGGTGTACAATACAATGTACATGTTGGTCTCGATATATGTTGAATTAACCTCAAATTAATAATAATAATGTGTTACAGTGTTATCATTATATCTCCCTTTTTTTTCTATTCATTATAATTTATAAATATACAATTCAATAACATAATAGAAATTATAAACATAACATGATATACTATAAAAACATGAAACAAGTTGTACAAAATTTAACTAATTAATTAAAATCAAATCTTAACAAGTAATACTAATAAACATACATGATTTTTATATTCTTTCATAATTAATAACACTCATTTTTTTTTTTTTTTTTTTACTACTGAAATGCTACATTTTAAAATCCCTATACCTTCCTGATACTTTGGTGATTCTTTTAGAGCAAGTACTATCTTCTTTATTTATTACATTTTTTTCTACCTTGTTATTTTCTTCATTTATGTTCAGTAATTCTGGTGTTTTATGTAATAGTCTCCTATTTCTCCACAATTCTCCCCAATCATCCAATTTTACAATATACGACCTTTTGTCCTTCAACTTATTTTTTATTACTCCTGGTTTCCATTTTTTCCCATTTCTTTCTTTTTGTAGATAAACCTTGTCCCCTTCTTTTAATTCTTTTAATTCTTTAGTGCTTTTATCATACTATTGTTTTTGTTTATTTTGTAATTCTATCAATTTTTCTCTGACTCCAGCATATTTCCCCGTTTCCTCTTCTATAGGTAACAATCAATTAATTTTCCTATCCATTAATTTTTCTGCTGGAAATGCTAAATCTTTACTTATAGGTGTGTTTCTATATTCAATTAATGCTAGATATATATCTTTGTTATCTTCATCAGCCTTGATCAACATTTTTTTTTACTGTTTGAATATGTCTTTCTACGATTCCATTTAATTGTGCATTTGTAGGACTCGATATTATATGTTCTATATGCCACTCTTTTAAAAATTTTTGAAACTCTTCAGGTGTATATTGAGTACCCCCGTCAGATCTAATAATTTCAGGGATACCATGCCTAGAAAAATAACTTTTAATTGCATTGATAGTGTTTAGACTAGTTAATTTTGGTATCATTATAAATTCTACGAATTTAGAGAAATAATCCACTAACATTAGGGTGGTCATAGTCTATTAGGTATGTTAGTCTAACATAACATAGTTTTTTTCTTGAAAATGAAATAGATCTGTTCCTACCACCTGCCATGGTTTATTTGGTACTTCAGAACACTCAAGCGGCTCTTTTGTTTTCGTTTTTTCTGTATTTTAAACAAATTTGACACCTATTTACAACTTCTTCTATATTTTTATTCATTCCTACCCAATATAAGCAAGTTTTTGCTCTATATCTACACTTCTCAATTCCCATATGATTTAAATGAATCTTTTCTAACATTTTCTTTTTTAAACTTTTTGGTACAATTATCCTATTAGATTTATATAGCACACCTTCATGTACTGTTATCAATTCTTTAGAATTCCAATACTTTTTAATTTCTTCATCTAATAGTTTTCTTTTTTCTGGCCAGCCTTCAATAACATAACTTTTTAACATGTTCAGTTCTTTATCAGATTCTGTAGCCAACTTAAATTCTGCACGTTTATTTTCACTAATTGATGCATATTTATTCACTTCTTCAATTGTTATTTCAACTTCTCTTTTCTCCCAATAATCAAATATACTATCACCAACTGACTTAATTCTATTTAATGTATCAGCTATCAATAGTTCACTACCAGGTTTGTATTTTACTACTAATTCATACTGTTGTAATTTTATTAAAATTCTTTGTAACCTCAAAGGGCATAATGCTAATGGTTTTTTAAATATAGACTCTAATGGGTGATGGTCAGTTTCTACATATACTTTTCTGCCATAGATATATTGATGAAACCTATGATACCTAAATGTAATCCCTAGATATTCCTTCTCAATTTGAGCATATTTTTTCTGGGTATCAGTTAATGATTTTGATGCATAAATAATAGGTAAATTATTTTGTAAAAATACAGCACCTAGCCCGTCCTTTGATGCATCTACAGATAAGATTAAGGGTAGTTTACAATCATAATACTGTAACACAGACTCAGTACTTAACATATCTTTTATTTTATCTAAAGTGTCACTATGTAGCTTTATCCATTCAAACATAACATCTTTTTTTAATTAATTCTTTTAATGGAGCATTTATTTGTGCTACATTCGGTAAAAACTAGCCAACATAATTTACAACTCCCAATATTCTTTGTAACGCCTCTTTATTCTCAGGTGGTTTTAATTATTTTATGATTTTTATTTTATTATAGTCTGGTTTTACTTCTAAACTTGTTATTTCATGTCCTAAGAAGTTAACTTTACTTTTATTGAATTTGCATTTTGATTTATTACATTTTATATTTTTCTCACTTTCTCTTTGAAGTACCTTCCTTAATCTTTCGTCATGTTCCTCCTTGTTTTTACCATAAACTATTATATCATCTACTCGTATATATGTATCAACACCTTCCAATCCAAAGTTTAAATTTTTTTATGGAATATTTCTGGAGCTAAAGAAATGCCAAATGGCATTCTTAAGAACTTATATCGACCCATTGATGTGGAGAATGTACATATTTTAGAACTTTCATTTGTTAATTTAATTTAATCTGATAAAACCCCTGATTTTCATCTAAGGTACTAAAAACTTTAGCTCCTGCCAATTGCTTTAAAATTTCCTCAATGGTTGGAATTTGAAAATATTCTCTCTGTATTACTTAATTTAGATTTTGTGGATCTAGACATATCCTTATGCTCTGTTTGGTTTTTTTAGCTATAACAATAGGATGAACCCATTCTGTAAATTCCTCTACTAAACTCCTCGATGCTTTCACCAGTCTTCTGAACTCTTGTAAAGACTATGTGCTGATCATATACTATGTTCTGTTTTGGAATAAAATATTCATCGAATTACTAATAACTGTATCGTAATTAGATGCATCATAAGTTTTCTTAAATTCGAAACTATTATAAATTGGTAAGATTTCAGGACCAAGACAGTGTAACATTAAAGCAATTTTTAGTTTTTCTTCGCATTTTTATTGATCAGATGCCATTAAGTATATATCAAACCTTTGCTTAAACGATTTACATTTCTCAGCTTGCTTCCAGCCAGATCAAAAAAAGTTGGTAAAATTAAGTTTTCTGCCATTCTACCTTGCCCCAGCCACTTATTTCCGTTTTTGATTTATTATTATTCTTTGATATTTATTTATTTATTTAATTTGAAAACATTACAAACCGACTGCGCCATGTATTATATTTATTTATATTAAATTATTAATTATAATAACATATCAAAGTGAATTTTATTTATTATAATTATTAAAAATGACAAATTACAAATCACAATTATTAGGTGTACAATACAACGTACAAATTGGTCTCGATATACGTTGAATTAACCTCAAATTAATAATAATAATAATAATAATGTGTTACAGTGTTATCATTACACCTCATTTACTAAAATTTAGTCTTTAATGTTAACAGTAGTTGTGTATTAATTCCATCAGATTTTTTTAATGAACTATAGGAATTATAAAAAATTATACTCTTTTATATCAAAAATAAAAATATCACTATCTAACGGTATTTCAGATCACAAATAATATAAAATTTAATATAAGGTGAATTTAAAACCACTACTAATTCATTAAAATATTTTCTGTTCCTCCTAACGTTTAATAAAAATACAGTAATATCATTATTAAGTAAATTAAAATGTTTATAGTCATTAATAACAAACATTACGTAAGTAATTAAAACCTTTTTTATTAAATATAAAAATTAAATCAAAATGATAAAAGAGAATCTTTATAACTATTCTTATATTTAAACATTGCTTATGCATAAATTAAACCAAAAATAAATAATTGAAATTAATAAAAACAAACAACTTATAACAAAGCAACAAAATATTTTATACTATTCCCAAATTCACTAACTAAACTAAACTTTTTTTTTTAAACTAACTGGAAACTAAACTTTGTCTGCATCACATCCGAGGCGGCGTATTTACACCCAATTGACTATCATATGATTTATGTATATATATATATATATATATATATATATATGATATCGTATATATGACCATTTTATCCGTCAACTAACGACAATAATGGAAAATTACATGGTTTTTTCTGTTCATTACCGAAGGCAATCGGTAATTCGCGTGCGAGAAACATCGAATTGCAGCCGAAGTAACTCGCGACTTGAAAAAGGTTCTTCATAGGGCCATGACTCGGCCGAAGTTCCGGTATGCTTTATTAAGTGTTCGCCCAGAATTACTCGATGAATCCATAACTCGCTCAAGCTCTTGGATCGGTAGTACTAACTTTTCCCATTGAATATATGTAGCTATTTAATTTTCCCACACATTTTATTTTACTATAGCCATGCCTATTCAGACCTAATACCAACCGTCGCGGCCTCATGTTTAAGCCTACCGCACGGCCCGGATTAAAAACAATCTCCCATATCACTTGTATATATCTATATGAAATTATTAGATACAAAATATATTTATACTAGTGCTCTTTGGTTTGTATACTCATTACTAGAGCTGGGATTTGTATGTAAATACATATATTTCTAAAACATGATAAATTTCGTTATCTTTTTTTTTTTTCGTTGCACAGATAAATAACTGCTATAAATAGATATTATTTAATACAACTTTACAAAAATTTACTGTTTACTTTTACATTACAGTAAATTAGTAGCTATATGAATATAAAAACAGCATAGTTAACAAAACTTTTCAAATACCTATCAATATAATTATTCAATTATTATAATTTTTGTATAATTATATATTTTAAGTTCACAATGAAACTATGAATATATTACACGTCATCAATAATATCACAATTTTCTTTCTTTTTTTTATGGCCATAGGGGGGGGGGGGGTTTGAACGCCTCCTCCCCACGTATGTACGCCACTGACTTATTATTATCTGCGTAGCTATACACATAAAAAGTAACGAATGCGGCCACTATATCCGTTATTTGCAAGATTTAAACATAGGCTTTATAATAGCTTTTAACATGTTATTCCACATTATATTTGAACAAACTAATTACTGAAATATAATATCACTAATAACACTCACATAAAATACTAAAGATTTATAATTAAAATGTAATTTTGTTAATTTAAAAGAGGAAATAATTTAATACTTTTTATTCGAATTGTGTAATGTATAATTTAATACTGATTACCGCTTAGCAGTTAAGACTAACTAAACCGTTTACGTATATCAAAAACTATCGGGTACCCGAACATTTTGGGTAATGGGTACTCACTACCCGAAAACGTTGACTACCCACAAAATCGGATAATACCCGGATAAACGGATACCCGGGTATTACCTACATCAAATCGAGAGCACTAATTTAAATTATAAATTATCTCGGTATTTTTATTAAAAAAACTGTTCACCGAACAACGGCGTACCGTTTCACAGTGATTGTTTCACCACTCGAAATAAGTCCGCCTAAGGTATTACGGTACAGCTGTGACCTTTAAATTGCGTCGAAGCAACATCTGCGTAGTGCGAGCAGTGATAGAAGTTCGGCCTCGTATTTTACACGTTCAGTAACAATATTGTGGTGTGGCAGTTCCGATAGCCGCGCCACGCGCCGTGCGATCCCATCATTACAAAACCAAAAACACCGAAAGTCGACTGGCACGTGCGCGTTTTTATTTCACACATAATTTATTCTAGGAAAAGACAGATCTTGCTCCGATAAAGTTTTGTTTCAATCGATGGTTAGCTACTTGTGATTTGACCATGACGTAAGCATTATCGAAAATGTAAATAATACAACTTAAAATTAGTTAAAAAATATTTTACCGACCCGAGACTGTAGTTTAATCGGACCGTTGCATTACATTACCTATAGTGTGAATTGTAGCGTGCAGTCAGTTCAACCGTTAAAGAGTGGATGTGAGAGGATAGGTTTATTAAATAATTACTATACTTTGAATATTTACTTTTTATTGACAAATTATTCTAAGTCCAAAAGACATTTATTAACTGAAATTATTTCTAAGTACAATAAATCATTAATCTATCTAGCGCAGTGGTTCTCAACCGATGTGCCGTGAAAAATGTCTGATATTTGAAAATACCGATTGATAAAACTATGACAGTTAAATGTCAATTAATTGCGCAGATAATACGATACATATATAGTTAAACTGTACGCTTTTAATTCAACTGGATATCTTAACGCGTAGCCAAAGTTTTTGTTGTTGTCAAGTGCATGAGTATACCGCGAAAACTTGTGATGTAAATGGTGTGCCGTGAACAAAAAAAAAAGGTTGAGAACCACTGATCTAGCGTGAAGGTGCTTGCTAAACTTGGACTAAAACACATCTGAATATTGGTCTATTCTAACCCCCTTATATACTCAGATTCTGTGGGAATCTACCTGTATGGAATTGTGACTTTCCCCATGGATTAATTTCTTGACCGGGTTTGAGTTTCTAAGTAATCCTCCAGTTGACAGATTCACCTTGACAATTTAGGATGTCTCGACCCGGACCCTGGGTTGAGTTTTAAATAATCCTACAGTCGATAGGTTAGCCTATCAATTAGGATTTTAACATAAGTACTTTCGTATGTTTCATTACTTAACTAGCTTTCACACTTCTACATTAAAGACGATGTGCCCTCATATCATTCACACTCGAATATATTATATTAACCACTGGATTATGTGATGCTCCCATGTAAAATAAAGACCTACATTTATGTATGTCCGTAACAGTAGAAAGAATCGTAAGGACCTATATTTATGTATGTCTGTAACAGAATAGTGCCTAAGCATTCTGTGGGACAATCTCAAAGATTCCACTTGATATATGTGAATATTGAAAGTAGTTAATATAATAAACAATAAACATAAAATGTTTTTAAAAAAATTTTGGAGAATTGGTTTTTTTAATAAATAATTAAAAAATTAAGATTAAGTTGGAGTTAGAAGCATGGGGTCACACGAAACACAAACAATTTCCATAGAATTTCTGATGTAAAATTTTGGAAACCGCTGCTCTAGTTAACTGCTTTGATATATTAAGAAAATTTTATTTTAAATTTGACATCTAATTTCATGTTCAAGGCGTTAAAATTAAAAGTTTAATTATCAATTACAAAAAA
>NW_020273246.1:0-5182 GCF_003268045.1 Sipha flava
TTTTTGAAAAATGTTCTTGATCTTCTTAACAACGAAAAGTATACTAAAAGTGATAATATATAATGAACATTATTATATTACATTAATTATTATATTACATTATTATATTACATTATTATATTATTACATTAATTTTAACTTATGTCTTTATTCTTTTAGGTACACGAAAAATGCTAAATCATCTTCAGAAATCTTTAAAGATCGATCGATGTCACCAGAACAGTCTGTTGTTTATTGGACTGAGTATGTTATTCGTCACAAAGGAGCCCCACATTTGAAATCGAATGCATATGCATTAACTTGGTATCAATACTACCTGTTGGATGTAATTTCAACAACAGTAATGTTTGTTTTCATCGTACTTTTTGTTACATACAAAGTTCTAAAATTAGGGTATAATTATGTATTTGATAATTTTAAACAAATTAAAACTAAATGTGAATAAATATTAAAACCCTTTTTTTTTTCATTTTATAATTTGAATGGCCAATATTTATGCAAATTAATACACGTATTTGTACTTATTATATTAATATAATATAATATATATTATGGGTCAGCTATGACCATAAATAGACCCATGATATTAGGGATGGGCAAAATATTTTGAATATCGATTTTCAATGAATAGATATGTTTGATGTATAGGTGAAAAATCATCGAAGTTTAAAAACATCGTAAAAATTTTTTTCCCTCTAGGACTACTATCTGTTACACACCTTATTATCTGTACAGTGTACTATTTTCCTGATTAAATAATAAATGTAAGAGTTAAAATACTATTGTTTAACTCAGCGGTTGCCAACCTTTTGGACCTCACGGACCACTAAATACATACTCTAAATTTTACGGACCACTTTTAGCTTAAAATCGCTTTTTACATGAATACCGTTAAATAAATCTATGAAATAATTTTTTTCGGTCATATTTAACTTGTTATTTTCATTGTTTACTGAAATGGATCTATTATCCACATAATATCATGTTTAAGGTCTTATTTTTTTGGGAAATAACGACAAAAAGATTCTGTAAGTACCTAACATTCAAATTTTTCTGCGGTCCACTTAAATTTTCTCGCAAACAACCAGTGGTCCACAGACCACCGGTTGGCGACCACTGGTTTAACATATCTTTTAAATACATATTAAATACTTAAATACGTATTAAATACAGGGCTCGTGAGTTCATATATTTGCATATTTTCTTTGCTACACCGAAAAATATGCTAATTGAGATAAAAATCCGTTTCATAAAATGGTAATAAAAATGTAAAGTTTAATAAAGCATGTTTTCGTATGTTTTGTGTGTATTGACATATTTGGCATATAGTTAATTTTTTTTTTTTTTGAGTTATTAGCGCATATTATTTCATGCTAATTCAGCAAAATCGTTTTTCGTGGGAGTCAAAAAAAAAAAAAAAAATTAGATCCATAAATTATTGAATTCATTCTATTCTTCCGAATTTTTTTATAAAATCTTAAATCTTAGTATTTTATCAATGTTTTTATTTTTTTGTGACATTAAGTTTTATAAGATAAAAGCAATACCACGAAAACATTGTTATTGCGCATCACTACCACTCTCCTCCTATTGACGTGTCCATTGCAATCTATTTATTTTCGTTGAAACATGTGTTTATTAATTATAATTTTAATAAAATGTAACTGAAGAAAAAATATAACTTTTAAAAATATGAATGGATAATTCTTATTCTTATTATTTAAAAAAATGCTTATATATTTTTTTCGTACATAGTTAAGGATTTTTTAATGCATATTTGATCAAATGTTAGTGCTAATTTATGCGTTTTTAGTGATGAACTTGTGAGCCTTGATTATAATTGTATAGTATATACTATATAACGATTGCTGTATACTAAAATAATACAAACAAAAAAAATTTGAACATTTTGAACATAAACATTGATGTTTAGTCGATTAATCGAAAACAAAACATCGATATATCAAGCTAAAACATCGATGATTTAAAAACATCATTGTTTTTTGCCCATCCCTACAAGATATTATGGTACAGCTGTGACCTTCCAATTTTGCCGAAGCAACAGCTGCGTAGCGCGAGGAGTGATAGACGTTCGGTCTCGTATTTTACACGTTCAGTAACAGTAATGGCTGCTCCGTCACGCGGTTCAATGTGGTCACGTGTCGTGATAATGTTACTCGCGTGCGTCAATCTCGTGACGCTGCCCGTGAACAGCGCCCACATACTGGCCGTGGAGACAGTTTGCGGCAAGAGCCACTGGAACTTCATGAGCGGATTACTCCGGCCACTAGTGGGCAGCGGCCACACCATCACCGCGTTTACGCCGTTCCCTGACGGTGACCGGGAGAATTATACCGAAGTGGACATTTCCGGATGTATGAACTGCTTCCGAGACAAGGACCTGAAGGGCATGATCGCGAATCGGAGCAATTCGATGGCAATAATCAGCAAGTTCGCCTCGTTAAGCAGAGAACTGTGCGATACGGTATACGCCGACGATCGGATGATCGAAGTGTTGCGGCGGAACGGAACTTCATATTTTGACCTGGTCATCATCGAGACGCTGACGTCAGAATGCGTGTCATACGTAGCTACTATATTAAACGTACCTGTGATCTACGTGACGCCGCTGTCCAAAACGAGCATGATAGAACAGTATATCACCGGCCATTTTTCTAACCCCGCCGTCATCTCGCACGCGTTGTCCGACAACGACGTGCCAACTACGTTTATCCAGCGAATGGTCAACGCGGCTCTGCTCGTTTATGGACTAATCTATAATGACCTCACGGTGTTCCGACTGAGATGGTCGAATCCCAATCCGTACGATTTGGTTCTACTCTCTAAACCGTCTTTGGTGTTCGTTAACAGCCATCCCGTGATAACCACTCCCAGTCCAGGGGTCACAAATATCATCAACGTGGGTGGCATACATCTGACTGTCGCTAAAAGCTTACCTCAAGTAAGAAATATACACATTTCTATATACAAATAATATAATCAGGAAAATCTTAACTTATACTTGGAATAAAATAATAAATAAATCACTGAAAAATGATTCTAGAAGTATAAACATATGCCCACCGTTACAGTGTTCTTTAAATTCGATATTGTTTCTTCATGTTAAGTCGAAAAATGCAATATGGATTGACGACCACATATATACTTAGAATATGGTGGAATCTAGCAAGGTTGATATTGTGCTGAACACATTAGCGTAGCTTTTCTCTAGATCAGTAATTTCTTAAGTATAATCCATGGAACCTAAGACACTATAGGTATTGTAACCGTCCGATCAGGGTGCAAAACGTTCACACTTGAACGATCACACCAGTGGCGTATATAGGTGGGTATCTAGTGGGCTACAGCCCCCACCCCGAAATGTTTTAAAAAACTTAAAAATTATTTTAAACGTATCTTATATTTTAATGGTGCTTTATATTTATTTAGAATTTGCATCCAACGTCAAATCGTTTTGGGACATTTTGTAAATGAAATGTAAATAATTACCTACTGTGTCTTGTTTGTAATTCTTAGATAGTAGTGGTAATTTAACTCTGTCTACAGTAGCCCGTCCCGAAAATATTTTCTATATACGCCACTGGATCACACTACGGTAAAAGTATAGTTATTTGTTGCTAGATTATTACAAAGTATAGTTAGTATCAAGCATAGGCCTATGTAGTTAGAAATAATTTCAATTTTTAATTGGGACTCTTGGTACTGTGCCATGGAAAATGGATAAAATATAAAAAATTGTAATTAAACCTAACCAAGCCCTACGAGCCGAGTCTACATGCACTACTTCTGTAGAGTCTCTACACGAGTCATGGTGAGATCACATGGCGAGTTAGTGTTTAGATAGTCTCATTGCTGGACCACTCTGTGGTCTGCTTCTCGTCGGAATCGGTTCTTTGTCATTATTATTCTTTAATTTAAATTTTTTTTAAATTAACAAACAAAGAGAAAGTGCAAATACAACAGTATATTACACTATAATGTGTAGTATTTTTTTGTAAATGTTTACAGGTTTTTTTTAATGTTTTTTCACGAATCATTCATAGCATTCTGAACTTTGTGTTGTGGATTCTTAGGATTCCAGATACAAGGTACTTGTTCATAGAGCTCAAGGAACTCCAAAATAAGTTCGTTTGACCCTCCATGTTTTTATACAAATTATTTATTTAAATAAAACCAAAATAAATGAAAAAAACTGAAAAAAAAATACTAATTATTTTTTATTCACCATATAAACGAGCCACGTACGTCAGTAGAAACAAACTCGTTGGATAGGATTGATGAGCTGAGCAATGAGCGCGGATCATCTCTTTTGACTCAGGTACCAAACATTCGGAAAGACTCAAGTTGCGCCACGCTAGACCTAACCCACGACGCATTTGCTTTAGCGAGCTTTATCAAGTCCCGAGCTGGTAGCCGCACCAAATTGCGCCGAAGCAACAACTGCGTAGCGCGAGCAGTGATAGAAGTTTAGCCTCATATTTTACACGTTCAGTAACAATATTGTGGTGTGGCTGCTCCGTTAACTGCGCCACGCGCCGTGTGATCCCATCATTACAAAACTAAAAATACCGAAAGTCAACTGGCACATGCGCATTTCTACTTATAGTTCACACTCATAATTTATTCTAGAAAAGGGCAGGTTATCACTCCGATAAGGTTTTGTTTCAATCGATCGTTAGCTGCTCGTGATTTGACCATAACGTATGCATTACCGACAATATAAATATTCCAATTTAAAAATAGTTAAAAAATATTTTACCGACCCGAGACTGTAGTTTAATCGGACCTTTGTGTTTCATTACTTATAGTGTAAATAGTGCCTAAGGATTCTGTGGGACAATCTCAAGGATTTCGCTTGATATATGTGAATATTGAAAGTAGTTGATATGAGAAACAATAAAAATAAACTATCTTTAAAAATTTTTTTGGAGGATTGGTTTTTCTAATGAATAATTAAAATATTGAGATTAAGTTGGAGTTAGAACCATAGGGTCACACGAAACACAAACAATTTCCATAGAATTTCTGAACTCGTAAAATTTTGGAAACTACTGCTCTAGTTAACTGCTTTGATATATTAAGAAAATCTTATTTGAATTTTTACATCTAATTTTATGTTCAAGGCGTTAAAATTAAAAGTTTAATTATCAATTACAAAAAA
>NW_020273247.1:0-5932 GCF_003268045.1 Sipha flava
AAAAAAAACTTTCAACATATCACAGTACTCTAAATTACTATAAATAGTAGGCATATGTATTTAAGAAAGATAAAAACAAAAAAATAACAAGTTTAATATTAGAAAAATTGACTAATTATGTTAATAATGTAACTATTAAGTATTTTAATTTTAATTTAATGGTCTTTGGAGTATTATAATATGTTTCATAAATACATGTATAAAGTTACTAGTACATTTAATAAGATAATAGATATAGACTGGTTAATTTTATACCCATACACATTACACTTAACACGTTGATGGACAGTTGCCGATATTACTGCTATAGCAGTAATATTAAATATTGACATCAGGAGTCTTTTTTAAATATTACTGCTATAGTAGTAATATAAAAACCGTCCAAAAAGTGTCATTACTATAATAGCAGTGATATTTTCAATGGTCTCTTATGAGAGAGGAAGGTTTACTGACCCCGGACATCTCATCGGGCCATTGGACACACTATTTTTGGCTTATTTATATACATATTTATAATACACACGTATTTTCCATTTTTATACTACAGCTGATAAGTTATAATTTATATTTCGATAACATTTATCACACAATACGTACAATATCGAAAAAATATATTATATTTATTAGATTAGTACGTTTACAGTCACCATATAAGTATAACATAGTGCGTTGATTGTTTACATTAAAATAAATTCACAAGAAGAACATATTATAAATCAGTTGATAAGATGAAAATTTTGATTTTTATGATTCCGATATATCAATAATTGATGATTCTGATACCGATTCTAATTTAGTAAAGGGCAAGGTACAACAGATGAAATAACAAATATTGAAAATAACATTATACTTGTAAAATAGTATGATAATAAAGTTTAAATATGTACTCAAATTTCGTTGCATCAAGTGTCCCAGATACTGTTCAGCGATGGAATAAAAAGAAAAAATATGTCATTGTGGAAGGACCTGAAGTTATTAAGTTGTACAACCAAAGTATGGAAGATGTAGATAAATAATATCAACTTATCAGTTACTACAGGATATTTTCAAAATCTAAAAAATAAATATTAAGAATGATATTTCGTGCAGCGGACATGGCAGTTACTAATTCTTGACTGGAGTATTATCTGGACTGTAAAAATCTTAATATTCCTTATAAAGACAGGATGGATTTGTTAGAATTTTGGTTACGATTGGCAGATAGTTTAATAAATGTAGGAAAAAGTTGATACCCTCAAAAGACAAAGAGGCCGTCTTCACGAATGTTCCTCGTTAGGTTAACAATTCACCATCGTCTTCACCAACTAGATGTAAATACAGTTCTAAAGAAGTTAGACCTTTCTATGAAACTAAAACAGACCAGATAGGTCATTACCCAAAATCTGACAATAAAAATGAAACAAGTTGTAAAAATATTAACTGTTAAGGTAAAACACAAGTGTATTGTTTGAAATATAAAGTAGATTTATGTTTTGTAGTAAAAAAAAAAAAAAAAAAAAAACCGTTTCACTGAGTTTCATAATGAAAAAAAATTAAAACCAGTTTTTATTTTTTTTTTATGATGAAAGAAATATTAAAATTAAAAATTGTTTTAGGATAGCTAAATTATATTGTTATGCAGTTGGTTTTTTTAAAAAAAAAATTATAATAGTATTTACTATTTTTCAGTTGCATATAAATTAAAAATTTGTTTTTATAAAGGGAATATTACCACATTGGGTACCTAAGTACCTTAGTAAATTATAATTTATAAAATAAAAAAGATGAAAATATTATTATAATTTTCTCAACTTATAAGCCTGATTATATTAATTATATTTTATGAACTTAAATTTTTATATTTGTTATAATTATTTTTTTTTATAAAGGTATTATAAATTTATATAAGGTATATAAGGTCTGTTATTTTATATTCCAAGCTCCTACCTATGTGAAAAGTATGTTTTTTTTATATAAATATAAAGTAATGAAAGCGTTGTTATAATTTTTTCAACTTAGGTATAAGCCTGATTACATTGATTATATTTTATGAACTTAAAGCCTGATTGAATTGTTATGAATTTAAAAAAGTGTTAATATTTATTGTTATGTTATACAATGTGTTCTACTAAATAAATAAAGAATTATTTGAATGAAAAATTGAAATTATTGTGTACTCACGAAATTACCTAACCACTATCACGAAATTAAATACTATATCACCAAATTACCTAACTTTTCTCGATGACTTTTGAAATTTTATAAAAACTATTCAAAGGATTTAAAATCCAAAAACTGTATATATTCTAGTAACTTTACTCTATGTTCATCAAACAACTAAAATAATTAAGTAAAATTACTGAAGTTGAATTCGTAATTGGGCATATAGTTTATTTATCACGAACATACCTTCCTTTACCCTACATTCACAAAATGTCATTAGTGTTTAACCAAATGATGGACGTAACATATAACTATTTATACTTTATAAGAAAAAAATAATATTAATAATTTGCAATAAAAACATAATATATTATGCAGATTATTTTGTATAAATACTTCACAATTAACATTGCCCAATATATCTCGGGCATTGTATACATTGTCGAATTTTCCACTTTGCCCGTAACATATATATATATATATATATATATTAATATCCTAGTACCTAAGTAAATTATAATTTAAAAAAATATAAATGCTATATTGCCTATAATATTATTAAGTGTTTCATTTTTTTGTTATACAAATTGTAATGATATATTGCTATTTTATACCTACATTATTCAACTCAAAAGTTAAGGTTTTTTTTTTTATCATTAAGATTCGTTATAAAAATTTGTTTTTATTATAAATTTATAAATAATATATTATGCTTTTTGTTGTAATGAAAAAAATGTTATCATACTTTGGTATTTTAAATATTAAACATTAATATTGAAGTTGATTTTAACAACTAATTGTTTTAATTATTTGATTTCTAAATTTAATAAATTAATTTTCTTTTAATATTTCTCCACAGAATCATAATGTCCATTACAATAGACAACCTTCTCATTTTGGCAAAAATGGGTAAAAGCGTCCCTAACTTTTTTAATTGATTTTTAATGTTCTAAAAATGAGGTTTCTTGATTTAAATACTTTTTTTTTTATCATCTCATAACTCGGGACTAAAAGGGTTAAGTTCAGTTAAATCAGTACGGCGGGGTCTTAATTACAATTTAAGGCGCTAGGCCCTGGGCAACTGTCCCTATTGCCCTTTCCTCGCGCCGTCCCTGAATACAGGACCTACGTAATAAATGTAAAATATAAATATTTTTAACTAACCTTTTTTTATTCCACTTCTCGGGGTCATCAATAAATGTATTGTTCCAGTCCAAATTGTTATGAAATATCTTTTTCGTATCGATCAAAAAGTTATCAAAAATAGTTTTTGGATTTTGACACGATCTTCACTAATCTTCTTGGAGTTGTCTATCTAGTAAATGAGACATCCCATTCTTTTTAATGTTATACTTGGATTTTGTAATTCTCCATAAGCCTTTAATTTGTTGAGTGTATGCTCCTGTTTCCCGGTCAATAGAAATTCAAAATGGTTGAATACACTCTCCATTGGTCACTATAAATTATTATTCCAGTTTTTATTTCATTTTTAATAATTTCTAAAAGAGTTTCTCATTCCCAAAATACATAAATAATATTCCTACAAATAAAATAAAATACTCATAACGACATTAACCGCGCTAACGAAACATGTCAACAATCAACCCAATCTTATTGGTAGGTCACATATTGGACCGCTAACCACCAAATTATACACTATGTACATACGGATTAAACCAGGTTTGTTTGGAAAACCTATTTAAAAATGTTAGAACAAAAATGGTAATAATATAAATCCTATCCCAATTAAATTTTACAGGGCATTTAAAAAAGTATTTTTCTTAAATTATTTCAAACACTCTGATGGAGCAAACTAATAAAAACCAAGAAAACGTTAGCTATATTTTTAATTTATAATATGAAAAGGAATTTTTTTTTTTTTTAATTTTATTAATGAATAACAAATGAAAGAAAATTAGTATGGTTGTTAACTGATATTCTGAAATTCTCAAAGGTTTAAGACCCTAGTCTTTAGAAATCATATGAATATACTAACACACTATGAAATATTCAGAGAAATACTAATGTATTTATCTAGTACATTGTGTTTACACATTTTCAAGCCAATCAAAACTATTTCGGAATGCTCTTATTTTTATTTTAAGTTAGTTGTTAGAGGTATTTATTAAATTTGTATATTATTATATTTATTATTTTTTTTTCATAAGGAGAAAGCTATAAATATAGTTATTATTGAATACATAAAGTTCTTGATGAACTGACTACATTTAAAACACTAATATTAGATAACCTAACACAACTAATTTACTAAAACTGCTAATCTATCCACTTACTTACAGTTAACAATATTTTTTATGATCTACAATTTAACCATTTACTTTTATTTTTTTATTTTTTGTTTTAATAAAATCAAACATTTGATTAATGTCGTTTTATACTTAAGATGAACCAGTTACAATTAGACTTCTGATGGTTTTATGTATAGGTACATAAAACTAGTTATAATAGTAATTCTAATAAGTATACAAGTGTAGTATTAAAACAGCAAGGTACTAAGTATTAATTATACAATAACTACACGTGATTGAAAACAGAATTATTCAAAATCTTACCAAATATACATTTAATATTGACATCCGCCTAGGTAGATTATCTTTCAATAACAGCAAGAATATTAATATAAATATTGTTAAGATGTTAAGTTTTTTTTTGCAATTTTAGAAAATATATTTATATTTTGACCCGAAGATTTACTTTGATTTTTATAAATATTAAGAAAAAACTTGCTTTACAACTGCCCCATATTAGTAACATATTTTATCAACTAAATTTATTTAAAAGCAGCATTTAATCTCTTAATGGAGCTCTAGAAATGAACGAGTAACCAAAGAGCATATGGTACACATAGAAATGAATATGAAGTACAGTAGAATCGTGATCAATCGTCACTGCTGGGACCGAAACAATGACAGTTAACAGAAATTTTGCAATAAATGTATATATTTTACGTGTGTATTTTCAGGAAATAATACACATATATTATTCATTACATATCATTCTAAACACTATTAAATTACAACTAATTATTATAAACAAATTAATCTATTATTTCCTTTTGACGCTCAAGTTTTTTTTTTTTTACTGCAATATTTTGTATTTTACGTAGCTGTAAGACCAGGTTACTCATTAGCCATCGATTAAATTTAATTAAAAATAATCAAATTTGTTCGATCACGGTGAGTTTATCGCATTTATTGGAAATAAGAAAACAATTTTATGTGTTTATAATAATACATATAATAATATAAATTTAACAACTTGACAGTTGCCGCAACGAGTTTATCGCGATTGTCTTATAAAAGATAGCGATGACGGATAACAGAGAGTGATGATTAATCGAGTTTCTACTATACTACTGTACGTAAAAGAAGAAGCAAATAATCAAGCTGACCTGTGGTGAGTTGACTAATGACCTTAGTCGCAGACGAGGACATGAATCAACGGCGAGGACGCACACAAAATCAACAACCATTGAGTGAGTCAGTGTAATCGAATAGCGTACATAACAGCGAGTGTGTAACAAGGAAAACGGTAAGACGATAAAACAGCAATAGAACGCACACACGTGAGACGACAAATTGAAATGAAAACGTTGTTGCTGTTCACGAAATGAAAGATGCCATTTTAGCATAGATCGTACATGGACGCGCACGCACACACACAAAAACACACACATACACATACACTCATACATAAACTAACGCGCAAGTATTGCCAACCTATGCACTACGTCGTCGTAAGTTTACGCAGTGAACATTGCCGTTAATGT
>NW_020273248.1:0-7851 GCF_003268045.1 Sipha flava
AAGATCGTTTTGTATTGTTTAAACAGGAATAATTATAATTTATTGTTATGAAATTGTTATGTATTATTAAGACTCGTATTTTTTACAATAATAATATAAAAATAGATGTTTAACGCGATGCTGATAACGAATATATGTAAAACAAATTTAATCACAAACTCAATAGCCGCAGCAAGAATTTTTGTGGCCTTTGTGAATTACAACCGTGGTATGGATATATTAAATTTACTATAAATTTAACTAACTGTGTATATACCTGAAAATGAGTTTTTAATTCGAAACCGGTCGTTCATTAAAAAATATAATAATACTCCAGGCTAAGCTCTTATTTATTTATATATTAATTTATAAGTATTAACCATTAAATAATTTTTGATTTTGATTTAATTTTTTATTATTTTATTATTAAATTTACATTATATACGAAACCAATAAAGATGGGCAGATACACAACCATAGTAAAATATTCTTATATAATCTTTAATAATACGAGTATTTATTGTTTCTTAATTTAAACGAAATTATTCAAACTAAACATTATAGCGCATCGATTAAGTTCTATAAGTTTATAAAAGAGTAGGTGAAGACAATTACGTCATACGATTTGGATAAGAAAACATTAAATATGTAAAATAGATGCATATCAAATACGATTACGTTCTTAAACTTAAAAAATGTGTTCACCATTTAATACATGTACTTGACTTTGAACTCACGTTTGATGAAATCATCGTACGCGAATAGTGATATTTTGGGCAGTAATAAATATGGCAATAATAAACAGAATACCCGACTTCATATAACACGCCGTACATCGGTATGAGTTTAACTCACCGATCCAGGTCATTTGTTCTTCCGATATATCAGACAAAGCGTTGTGTTCGGTAGTTATGCGTCTATCAGCAATTGCTCCTATGATGATTGTCGGCGTTATCATGTCGATACCGACTTTCAAAGTGAAAACATACGTCGCCATCAATGCCATGATCTGCATAGAGCAAATTCAAGTATTAAAAACGATTTTTCGGTAAATATTTTACTCACTGATTTATATCGAGTTAAATATTATTTTTATTACCTGCGCTAAAGTGGATTTGATTCCATAATTGCTAAGATTGATGTCCTTTTTGATCGACAGTCTTGAACACCTCATTTTTCTAAATACAAAATATACGATCACGCGTTATATTACATGTAGATTTTCAGGAAATTTATCTGTGTTTATGTTATTGTATATTATATGTTAATTTACACTATACTTATTATATCATGCTAATCATCATTTATAGATTCTATGCATTCTACACGTCTTTCTGAACATAAAATATCTTCTAAATTTATTATAATATCAATGTTTTTCTTTCTTCTCAAGGCTAGTTAAATTAGCTGTGGTTAGCAACACTTTCGAATACTTTTCAAACTAACAGGGAGCATTAATTTTTCGAGTTTCAAGATTTTCACTTTGATATTATTATTGTTAACAAGTAAACAAAAACCTTGAATCAATTTAATTTAAAAAACACGACCGTTAATTGTGTCATAAACAATTCTTAATTCTTAATTTTTACCTACTTAAGCCAATAATTATTACTCATCTATAGATTATTTATATATATTTTTAAACAACTTAGAAAATTGCACTTAAACATTATCAGTTGATGATATCTATTGCATATGGAATAACTTCAAATATTAAAATTAAAATGATATAAATTATAAATCGATAATAATATAATTAAATCGTATAATTTCAATTAAATCTATAGTAAGTGAAATCGAATTCTGACAAAGAATTCAAAGATTATAACGTTTACAACTCTTGCACGCAAATATTTACTTGAGGTTTGTATAAATCCACGTCGATATAGCCGATTGTGAATTCACTAGTCAACTAAACCATAGAGACCAACAACTAAAAAAATAAATGACGATTTGTGTATGAAAGAGAAATTTTGTAGTAGGAAATTATGTAGTAATAGGTGCTTCACACTTAATCTTGCCGTCGAAATTTCAATTGGAGGGATTAATATGTAACGTAACTAAACCATTTTTTTTTTTTTTTTACTTACGAAACAAGCACATTCGAAATATGCAACATAATACGCATAATATGCGTAAGTTAGGAAAAAACTTGAGGAGTTATTACCGCGTGATTAAGCCCGTCCGTATACGTTTTCTTAATTCCGTATAACGTAATTATTAATATAAATTACTAATAATTATATACAAGTGGGATTTTTCACATTTATAATTCATCTATAATTATTTTTTATTTTTTATTTACATCCTATGAACTTGCGAAAAAAGTACAAAAGGAATAAAAAAAATAAAAAGAAACTGTTAATGGTTACTAAAAACCGTTGTTAAAGGTCGCATATTTATTATATAATTTAAAATTATGGTTTACATAATTCAATTATGACTATAGTTAAAAGATCAATAAACATGATCAAATGTCGTTAAGTCATTGATAATTATCATAAATTAAGTAATCACAATTAAAATACTGTATTCCGATGTATAATTAGGTTATAAATTTATATATAAGGCACAGTAATACATATTCAAATGATCATAAATATAGGCAATATTAATTGTATTTAATTATAATACTTCGTCGTTGTGTGATATTTTGTTTTTAAATTGTTTGTTGTTTACTTTTTGTATTTTTACATTCACCAAAAAAAAAAAATAAATAAATAAATAAATAATATAAAATTACATAATTAAATTATAATATAAAATTTAAAATATTTAAAATAATAAAATATTATATGATATACATTTCTTGTATTTTGTTTTGCATAGCCCTAATAATAGAACTTTACGTTATGAAAATGAACATCTATCTATCTTTGATCATGATTCTAAGTTCAAACAATTGCAAATAATATTTATTCCAACCATTTTTGTATAGTACTGTTGCACTAGGTCTTCCCTACTGTGTTCAGAACTCTGCATTTGGGTGAAAAATCAACACCTAACATTGAACGAGTATAGTAGTTTAGACTATTTTTCAATCGAAAAACACAATTAATCATAATTGTTTGGTGTAATCTGTAATAAATTGTATTAATACTAAAACTGATTTATAGATGAAAATGGAAGAGTGTTTTTTAATATAACAATCGATATTGATCGAAGAGATATTTATACCAGTAACGAACAGTCTGAAGGATGAAATCATTGTAGACTTTTTCGGTGCATGAGAGTGTCTCTAATAATAAGAGACGTTCTCTTTCACTAAGTTAATAAATATAAAAATTGGCTCAAACAGACTTCATAAACGAAGAAAATGATTCAATGCAAGTGTGAGTGATTTAATTAAGTATACAAATTAGAATGAAATATGAATTTTTCATGGAAAAACCTTAGAATTTTTTGTAGACAATCAATTAACTGAAATGTTCAACTAGGAATATCATGTTAGAACGTTTTATGTTCTATACATTTTTGAATTTTCAGTCATACAGATGTATTCACATAAAAAATTTGAAAAAATTAGTTTTAAAACAACATTAAAATCTGGCGGTCACAATCGCGTAGAACACTATTCTTGGCCGTATCAAATGTAAACAAATCAAACATATAAATTAATTAAACAACCTTTTGGAAACCATAAAAAAGAAATGAGAGATACACGACGGGACATGACGCGTGCAATAATAAAATTAAATGTGTTGCAGTATGTGCATTATACGTTTACGAATATGTGTGCGATGCAATACACATGTGATGTATTATCGCAGTCGTGCGGCGGCGCTTAATGTACAATTACACAATGCGCTAGTTAAGATAGTAATAATTTATTACCAACACTTAGCATGACGGTCGTTCGAAGCTAAATTTCGATTTTCGATGCGCGTTCGCTCGCGAGATAAAACCGTACCTACACTCGGGATGATATCGAACTCAAAGAGTTTTGTATAGGTACTGGTTTTGGAAATGTGTAGTAAACGATTGTGTTACATTATGTGTGTACCGTATATTCATAAAAACGTTTCTGAACGTTAAGCCGAACCGTTACATAAGACGTTTTGATCGATACGAACTGTGCATTTCACATATTCTCGTACGCATTCCATGGTAAAGTCGTCTTAAAAGCGAATCCACTGTTTTGCTGTCAAGCTACCAGTCATGATGTCTTTGGATTTTCGCACGTGCGTGTTTAACAAATGTTCGACCGACGAAAAGCCGCGAGGAAGCCAAACGAATCGGAAGATAATATTTGCCGACGAGAAATACGATGTCACTTTCCGTCGTCTAATCGGGCGGCCGCGTGATTTGCAATGCGCGCAACGGGCACCGAAACGTAATTCGACGGTGAAAAACACGTCGTGTTGTCTGGGAACCGGCCGTGCGCATTGTGTAGATTACGCTCGCCGCGGAGAGCAAACGAAAACAATGAAATGAATTAAAATGGTTTGCACGCGGTTTAAACGCGAGCTCTGCGGGACTTACGAGAGCGGAAAACCGCGTGCGCTACCATCTCGGAGTACACCGTACATGCACGCGTACGTATTCGTATTATACCGTGTGCTCAGCACAGTGGCGTATATAGGTTTTCATTTCGGAGGGGGCCGATTATGTATTTGATTTTTGGATGGAATAGAAGGAGGAAGCATACTATTACGGAAAAAAAATTACTTTAACGCTATAAGACTTCTCGACTGTCTTTACACCATCAGAGAAATAAGAAACTCAATTTTTTTTATTGGTTTATTATCTTTTAAAATTATAAAAACTACATTGTAATAAACACATTTTTTATTAAAGTCACTCAAAATTAACCACATATTTTCTTAAAAGAATAAACATATTTTATAAACATGACATTTTTAATTATCGCATAAGAAATATTCTCAGTGTCGCGACAAATTTTCGGAAACCTCCAGCATTAAGACATATCCATGTTAAAAATAACAACCTTTAACAATGGTGTTTTTCATTTCGCAGGGGGCCCGGGCCCCCTCGGCTTTCCCATAAATACGCCCCCGGCTCAGTAATACTGGGGCGCCGAAAAATGCCGGCTTTGCGAGTTCTAAGTGGCTACGTATTTTCTTCAAGAAAAATATGTGTTCAAAAGAGAATTATTTATTATTGTCTAACTTCGGTTTTTGCAATAACAAACATTGGTCAACAACTCGTATATATTTAAGGTAAATAATTATACACTTTTTGTCGGCATAAGGTTTATTCTATAATATAGTATGAAGAATAATTCGACAAAATTGTATTTTTTACCGATTTCAGTAAATAAAAGTAACAATAAACTACTTCCAGAAAATTTCAACAATATAATTAACACATTATTTACAATAGAGAATAATTTGAAAAGGAATAAGTTAATAATATGTTAATATTATTCTTTAAAATAATGAACCAATTGTTCTGATCTTTTAAATTGACGAAAAAAAGTAAATACATGATTATTAGCTTTATAATAATAAGTTTTAAATGTTATAGGTAGAATATAAAATAAATGGTAATAACAAACATATAAGGTTGGACTGATTTAAATGATTGATAACGATTAAAATTCAAAATTCATTCACGCTTTTACAATTATGTTAACTTTTTTTATTTTACATTACAAATATGTTGTAGTGGCAAGTGATGAATGGCCAGACAATTTAAGAAATAAGGCTTCGCCAGTTAATGACTGTATTTATCAAACTGAGGGAATGAAAGTAAGGCTAGTCGCTAACATGCAATTTTCAGTTGCACAAGAATTTAATCGCATTAGTGACTTCCACAGCGTTAAATGACGATAAGCTCACATGTAACTGATCAATTTGGCCAACTAATAAAATTGTGTTTTGTCACAAATCGTTCGATTGCGCGATTACATTATATCATTGATTATAGATAGTATAGATAGCTCACTGGATGGTTTTTCGATGGCGTAGAATATAACTGCCGGTAGATAGCGATAAAAGAAATAAATTTATTTAAATTGATATTTATAAAATAATCCCGTATAGCTCCGTATCGAACCAATGTTGGTGTGCGTCGGGTGGGAGAAACAGATAATTTTCTATTACTTATTAGATAAGAATATCATATCCGATGCGCGACGGGCGAAGACAAATAGGCCGAGCTGTTTCCGTACCATCGCATCGTAATCGTTGTTTATTATATATTTTGTATTATAATTTATTTATTTAATAGAAATTAGTAATTATAATATTTATAAAGTATATGCTCGGTACTTACCTCCGTCTTATTGTAATACTTATTATTCTTTGTTATATTTAATTTAATTGATTTCTGATAATTACAATTTTTAAAGTGAATTTTTTTTTTATTATTGTATTCTAAAATCTCTTATTAGTCAGTTTAAGAACATATTTTTTCGTAAACTTGAATTTCATATAATTTTACACCTTGTGTACATAAGTAAATGTGATCTAAATAAAAACAAATTAAGCATGACTTCAATTAACTTATTGTTATACAAAAATTATTGATTTACAATTTTTAAAATATTTTAGAAAATAATTATTATATATATTAATTATATTAATTAATATATATTTACGATATTTATTGGCATCTAAATTATGTAACTGAAGTCCGGGAAAAAAGAAAGTTTTTTACCCCCAAATTTTACACCCACGATGAGTACTTGTATGAAATATGCACCTATAAGATCTGTGGACGTTGAACGGTCGTTTAGTACTTACAAAATGATATTAACTGAAAAAAGAACCAACATGACCCCACAAAATATGGAAATGTATTTTGTAATTAAATATTATGAAAACAAAAAATAATAGTTTTTTTATATTTAAATATTTTTTTGATTTAATTTGATGTTGAAAGGTTCAACATTTCTATTTTATTATTTGTTTAAACTGTTTTAAAAACATATAATGATATTTTTTTTATATACTTAAATATTTTGTTGATTTAATTTGATGTTGAAAGGTCCAACACTCCTAATTTTGTTATATTTGTTATGTTATAAATTTATTAAGTTTGTAGTTGATAAAGTAATATAAATTTATAATGCATATTTGAGCATATTTTTCATTTATTTGTGTATATTAATGCATATTTTGACCCTTTTTCTTTGCATATTTGCATCATATTTGCCACATTTTAAGTGCATATAATTCCGGTCTCTATTTATAATCAATGATATTACATGCAATAATTGTGTATCCCATTACAATACGTGTGTACAAATTTAACGCCACCGCCACCGCGGCAGTGTGTGGGGACCTTAAATCTTGTACACTACGTACAAAGATAAAAACCAGTTTACAATAATCAAATACAGATCTATATAGTGAGTTTCTTTTAAAAATAAACGACTGAAGATTATTAATTTCCCACATTGCGCCGTCGCTAATCAACGCGACTATAATGATTTTAACGATGCCGACCACAACTAACTTGCGCCCGCAGCGCTACATAACGTTACCGACCAAATGTACGCCACCGAAAAACCATCCAGTGAGCTATCTATACTATCTATAATCAATGATTATATGTATCGTAATGTGACATGATAGTATAACAGTTACACTTGTCAGTGCGGTGTGTTGAAAATGTTTCGCAACTATCGCAAAATTGAAAATTGTATGTCAGCGACAGAATTTAATCTATTGCAAGTTTAATACAATAAGCATAGCTTAACATAGCACTCCTGCTCTCTTCATCATTTTAAGGGATAGGAGCATTAATTTTCTTATTGATGATTGCATACGAATATAAGGGCCCGTCCCCGGTGGTACTGCGATACCGGGTCAACCCGTGGTGGAGTAGGAGCAAGCCCCAAATCTCCACCATTTTTCAAAAATTAGTTTAACATTTGAACACTCGGTAAGTGTATATCAGATGTTA
>NW_020273249.1:0-1725 GCF_003268045.1 Sipha flava
TCGTTGTCGATAATTGTAAAATGTATCAGGAATTTTTAACAGGTCGTAATAGTTCTTCTATTGATAAAGAAGATATCAGAGAAACAGAAAAGACATTAACCTGTAAATCAAATTGTGATAATAAAGATATTGAAAATGGTAATGCACTAAATGATAATACAATTGTTATTCAGAACAGTAGTAATTCATCATTAAAAAGAAGCTATACTTCTGATACTACTCAAGAACCTAAATCTAAACATTGTAATAATTTTTCAAATTACAATGAAGAAAACATAGAATTTGAACAACCATCAGTATTTTTACATAGGTCATTATTGGATGAAAATGATTTAACTGAGAAATTGTTGTCCATTCCTGATAATGAGTTGTAAAAGTGTACCTGGGAAGACTAATTTAAATAATTAAAATTCTGTTAATTCTTAGACTAATAAAATTTTTAAACATTTATTTTTTAAATTTATCGAAACTTAAAAGATTAAGTAATTTAACCATCTGATTTCCTTTGTTCATTTAAACAAATAGAAACTGAAGATTATTTTAATATATTAATTTGTTTAAATCAATTATGGAAAAATGAATTCCTTTTATTTTTATATTTCTTTAACTTTTATTTATTTCTTATTATTTTGTCTTGTTAAAAAAATAAGACATTAAATTATTTACTTGTATTAAATAAGGGTTATGTAACTGAAATATGTTTTGTAAGGTATTTATAATATTAATATTTTTACAATGTTAGATATTGGTATTATATATATAATATTTATTGGTCAATCGGAATTGAATATAAATACTGTTATTAAAATTGGTGTAAATCATTTCAATAAAAAGAGCATGAGGAATGGTTTAGCTCAAATCAGCTAGCTGATGTGTTGTCAGTAATTTTGTAATAAATTAATATTTATGTAGAGTATACTTTTTTAATAACTCTGCATGTTCAGTAATATTTGATCCATTTGCTTATATTTAGGTATTTTATAAAGAAAAAAAAATACTATTTTTTGGAATTTCTTTTAAGTTTCTTATTTCATTTCAATTATGGAATTTAGAATTATTACTACTGACTACTCATGTATTTCCGTGTTATTATTTTATAGTTGAAAATTCGAAATTCAATTTTTGTAGGTACCTACTTATTTACGTTTGATTTTTTTTATAATTGGTAAGTTAAAATGGTTTAAATGATAAAATAGTTTTTTATCTTACTTAACTATAAATTAATTAAACTGTGAAATTGTTTTTTATCTTAAATTGCTAATTTAAAAAATTAACTGGTTTTTTTTATTTATTTAAATATGTAATTATATTAACAACTATAGGTGCAGTTAAGAGTCTAAATATTAGGGATGCTGAAATTGCTGAAAATGAAATTGATGACATTCCACTGTAATTATTATAGATTGACCTAAAAAAAATAACCAAAGGTCTCGGGGGTGCTAAATATCCTTTTGCGTCCCCTTAGTTGCGCCTATGGGTTTTATATACTTTGATTGAAGTACAATTAATAGCAATTTTTATCATAGAGTTTAGTCATAAATTGATTTTACTGAGTGGTGTCATAGGGGATGGGGGGAAACTCAAGCATTTGCCACAGTATAAAGCATAGCTATTCCGCAATTGGCATATCGTTAAAATATAAACACGTCTTCTATAAGGCTATTTGCACGTTGTAAACGAGAAAAATAAGACGTGAACTTGTGTGCAAAGAATGAATCATTTTAT
>NW_020273250.1:0-1208 GCF_003268045.1 Sipha flava
TTTGTGGACAAAACCGCACACATTTTCGTCAACGTATAACAATCTACAGCATTATGGTGTGACAAAACCGCACACTTTTTTGGGGCGAAATAATGGATAATATATGATACTTGGATTATCATTTCTCATTTTATTTATTTATTGATTATCAAACAATCCGTAAGAATATAATTAATTTTAATTTAAAAATGATTCATTTTTAATAAAAAATGTATGACAATATTATTATTTCCATTACTTATAAGAGTAAATTATCATATATGTTGTAAGAGTTGTAATTTTAAGTACAAACAATTAAGATCGTCAAATTGTGGAAATATATTTGAAAATACTTTATGAAAAATAAAGATTACACTTTTGATTTGGTGTCAATAACTTTTGTGGACAAAACCGCACACATTTTCGTCAACGTATAACAATCTACAGCATTATGGTGTGACAAAACCGCACACTTTTTTGGAAATATAATTGATAATACTTTATAAAAAATATAGATTACACTTTTGATTTGGTCCCAATAACGTCGGTAGACAAAACCGCACACTTTTATGTCAAGGTAAAACAAACTACAGCATTATGGTGTGACAAAACCGCACAATTTTTTGGGGCAAAATAAAGGATAAGATATGATAATTAGATTGTCATATCTTATCCGTAATTTTTATTTTATTTATTTATTGAATATATAACGACCAGTAAGAATATAATTAATTTTAATTTATAAATTGTATATGATTAATAAAAATTATATGACAATATTATTACTTCTATTACTTATAAGAGTAAATTATAAAATAAAATGTAAAAGTTGTCATTTTAATTTCAAACAATTACTATCTAGTAGTTATGGAAATATGTTTGACGATATTTTATAAAAGTAATTAGCGAACCTTTGATATGGTCCTAATAAGTTTTGTTGACAAAACCGCACACTTTTTCGTCAAGGTAAAACAGACTAAAGCATTATGGTGTGATAAAACTGCACACTTTTTTGGGGCACAATGACTGATAATATATGATACTTGGATTATCAAATCTTCTTTTATTTATTAATGGAATATCAAACAATCCGTACGAATATAATTAATTTTAATTTATTATAAATTATAATTAATATTAAATATATGACAATTTTATTTTTTTCTTAAATTATAAGAGTATATTAGAATATATGTCGTAAGAGTTGTAAATTTAAGTACAAACAATTA